>NC_138302.1:19770000-19785000 GCF_965601325.2 Salmo salar
GTAGTCCAGACAGACAGCAGGTCTACAGTACAGGTCTATAGGAGTCAGAGATACACAGTAAACAGTAGTCCAGACAGACAGCAGGTCTACAGTACAGGTCTATAGGAGTCAGAGATACACAGTAAACAGTAGTCCAGACAGACAGCAGGTCTACAGTACAGGTCTATAGGAGTCAGAGATACACAGTAAACAGTAGTCCAGACAGACAGCAGGTCTACAGTACAGGTCTATAGGAGTCAGAGATACACAGTAAACAGTAGTCCAGACAGACAGCAGGTCTACAGTACAGGTCTATAGGAGTCAGAGATACACAGTAAACAGTAGTCCAGACAGACAGCAGGTCTACAGTACAGGTCTATAGGAGTCAGAGATACACAGTAAACAGTAGTCCAGACAGACAGCAGGTCTACAGTACAGGTCTATAGGAGTCAGAGATACACAGTAAAACAGTAGTCCAGACAGACAAGCAGGTCTACAGTACAGGTCTATAGGAGTCAGAGATACACAGTAAACAGTAGTCCAGACAGACAGCAGGTCTACAGTACAGGTCTATAGGAGTCAGAGATACACAGTAAACAGTAGTCCAGACAGACAGCAGGTCTACAGTACAGGTCTATAGGAGTCAGAGATACACAGTAAACAGTAGTCCAGACAGACAGCAGGTCTACAGTACAGGTCTATAGGAGTCAGAGATACACAGTAAACAGTAGTCCAGACAGACAGCAGGTCTACAGTACAGGTCTATAGGAGTCAGAGATACACAGTAAACAGTAGTCCAGACAGACAGCAGGTCTACAGTACAGGTCTATAGGAGTCAGAGATACACAGTAAACAGTAGTCCAGACAGACAGCAGGTCTACAGTACAGGTCTATAGGAGTCAGAGATACACAGTAAACAGTAGTCCAGACAGACAGCAGGTCTACAGTACAGGTCTATAGGAGTCAGAGATACACAGTAAACAGTAGTCCAGACAGACAGCAGGTCTACAGTACAGGTCTATAGGAGTCAGAGATACACAGTAAACAGTAGTCCAGACAGACAGCAGGTCTACAGTACAGGTCTATAGGAGTCAGAGATACACAGTAAACAGTAGTCCAGACAGACAGCAGGTCTACAGTACAGGTCTATAGGAGTCAGAGATACACAGTAAACAGTAGTCCAGACAGACAGCAGGTCTACAGTACAGGTCTATAGGAGTCAGAGATACACAGTAAACAGTAGTCCAGACAGACAGCAGGTCTACAGTACAGGTCTATAGGAGTCAGAGATACACAGTAAACAGTAGTCCAGACAGACAGCAGGTCTACAGTACAGGTCTATAGGAGTCAGAGATACACAGTAAACAGTAGTCCAGACAGACAGCAGGTCTACAGTACAGGTCTATAGGAGTCAGAGATACACAGTAAACAGTAGTCCAGACAGACAGCAGGTCTACAGTACAGGTCTATAGGAGTCAGAGATACACAGTAAACAGTAGTCCAGACAGACAGCAGGTCTACAGTACAGGTCTATAGGAGTCAGAGATACACAGTAAACAGTAGTCCAGACAGACAGCAGGTCTACAGTACAGGTCTATAGGAGTCAGAGATACACAGTAAACAGTAGTCCAGACAGACAGCAGGTCTACAGTACAGGTCTATAGGAGTCAGAGATACACAGTAAACAGTAGTCCAGACAGACAGCAGGTCTACAGTACAGGTCTATAGGAGTCAGAGATACACAGTAAACAGTAGTCCAGACAGACAGCAGGTCTACAGTACAGGTCTATAGGAGTCAGAGATACACAGTAAACAGTAGTCCAGACAGACAGCAGGTCTACAGTACAGGTCTATAGGAGTCAGAGATACACAGTAAACAGTAGTCCAGACAGACAGCAGGTCTACAGTACAGGTCTATAGGAGTCAGAGATACACAGTAAACAGTAGTCCAGACAGACAGCAGGTCTACAGTACAGGTCTATAGGAGTCAGAGATACACAGTAAACAGTAGTCCAGACAGACAGCAGGTCTACAGTACAGGTCTATAGGAGTCAGAGATACACAGTAAACAGTAGTCCAGACAGACAGCAGGTCTACAGTGCAGGTTTAGGTGAAAGAGGCATAATAGTAACTATTTGATTATTAGTTTATTTCATTCCCTCTCTTTCTGAATGCCACCTCCCTTTATTCCTCCCTCTCTCTCTCTCTCTCAGTTAGATGAATAGGTTGACGTGAGAGCAGGTAAGGAGATATCTCTGTAAATCCCCATCTCCTCTCTTGTCTTCCCCGTTTCATTTGATCTCTCTATCCATCATCCTCCCCTCCGTTTGTCACCGACAGCAGGAATCCGCTCAGTGTGTTTGTGGGGCTGCAGCACAGGTGTGTGTGTGCGTTTCTGTGTTGGTCTGTGTGTCTGTGCCAAGTGTAGGGGATCGAGGCCAGGATGTACATGGCTGTTTAGTTTGTTGGCTGTTCATCATATGTTCCTGTGCATGTATGGATGTATGGAGTGTGTGTGGGGGGGTGGAGGGGGGTCTTTCGACAGTATGCTTGTGAGTCAAGTAAGTTTGCGCACTTGTGACCAGTGTGCGTGTGTATGTGTATGTGTGTGTGTGTCATCAGTCAGCTGGCCCCATAATTCTGTTCCATTACACCTCACCTTTCTCCTCTGACATTCCACACGTTCTGTCTTCCCATGAACCCCTGGGCTTCCCCTCTGTAGGGCCCCTGAACACACACACACACACACACACACACACACACACACACACACACACACACAACACACACACACACACACACACTGACAGTCAGTCTTAAAACAGTGTTAGATGTACTGGCATATGATATCGGACCATCTGACCCGTGTGTAGGAAACGTCATGTCAGGATTATGGGTCATGAATCAACACCAAGAGACAGTGGAGCCCCTTAAAGTGACAGCTATAGGCCTCTATCCTAAACCAATGGGAAACATAGACACCAGCTAACTTCCTTCTTTTAGTCCCGTTTATCTGGGCCTCCTTAGGGCTGTAGTTGGATCTGCACTACATGTCTTGGGATGTCGTTCCACCTCAACGTTAGACCACGTTATGAGGTCTGAACCCGTATTTCAAATAACTTTGATTTTGGCGTGAACGATCCCTGGAGGAAGTGACTGAATCATTCCTTTCAGAATGATCTAGCTTTTCTGCAGAAGTACACTCTTAGAAAAAAACGTGCTATCCAGAACCTAAAAGGAGAACTCTTTTAATAACCCTTTTTGGTTTCAGGTAGAACCTTTTTGAGTTCCATGTCGAACTTTTTCCACAGGTGGTGCTACATGGAGCCCAAAATAGTTCTACCTGGAACCAAAAAGGGTTCTTCCTGGAACCAAAAAGGGTTCTACCTGGAACCAAAAAGGGTTCTACCTGGAACCAAAAATGGTCCTACCTGGAACCAAAAAGGGTTCTTCCTGGAACCAAAAAGGGTTCTACCTGGAACCAAAAAGGGTTCTACCTGGAACCAAAAAGGGTTCTACCTGGAACCAAAAAGGATTCTTCCTGGAACCAAAAAGGGTTCTACCTGGAACCAAAAAGGGTTCTAGCTGGAACCAAAAAGTATTCTACCTGGAACCAAAAATGATTCTTCCTGGAACCAAAAAGGGTTCTACCTGGAACCAAAAAGGGTTCTACCTGGAACCAAAAAGGGTTCTACCTGGAACCAAAAAGGATTCTTCCTGGAACCAAAAAGGGTTCTATCTGGAACCAAAAAGGGTCCTACCTGGAACCAAAAAGGGTTCTTCCTGGAACCAAAAAGGGTTCTACCTGGAACCAAAAAGGATACTTCCTGGAACCAAAAAGGGTTATACCTGGAACCAAAAAGGGTTCTACCTTTAACCAAAAAGCGTTGACCTACAGCCAAACCCTTTTTTCTAAGAGTATTTCTATTATTAGGCAATTTTCCAATGCTGGTCTTTTTTTAAAGTCTTCAGAAAAGGACAGCCGTTAGACTCTGTAATGTTTAACTAGCAATTTCCTGTCTCTGTTTTTACTCTCATTTAGACACTGGCTGCGTCTGAAATTTCTCCTTATTCACTACTGTATATAGTGCACTATTTTTGACCAGAGCCCTATAGGTCCTGGTCTAAAGTAGTGCACTAAATAGGGAATAGGGTGCCATTTGGAATGTAGCCTGTCTGTTTAGTAGCAACAGGTAGCACACAGTGATGTTATGTGAACTCTGGGGTGAGGTGTAGTTATTTTTCGCTACACTGTCAATGTAATGACACCATGTCAACTTGTAAATGAAAAAGTGTTTCTGGGCTATTCAGCAGACACGCTGCATTGAGAGACACAGCCTGTGAGTCCTACATTAGTAACTGGGTCAGTCAGAGGCTTGTGAAACTCAACCAGGTGTCCAGGCCACTCACCCACGAGAGAGAGAGAGAGAGAGAGAGAGAGAGAGAGAGGTCCTAACACATACTATACACAGATACAGTGAGAGGGTGAAACCAGTACGTATGGGATATGTTTGTTTGTCTATTTGTGTGAGCACGGTTGCTGGGGTGATGTACTATTTGTTGTAGTCCTCCAAGCACATGACAGTAACTGTTCAGAGGAACACACACTCCCACACATAACTGTAAGGCTCCATTCTACTGTGCTGTGGGAGATACTGAGAAGTGACTAGGAGTCATTCTGAGACAAGATAGAGAGACATACTGTATAAGAGGATTGCCCCTAGCAAGTCTCTCTCTCTATCTCACCATCTCTCCCTGTGTGTGTGTGCTGTTGGATACTGAAGGTTACTTTGTTGACAGTTAAAGTAATACAAGTCAGACAGTAACTAAGATAGACAGGACAGACAGGACAGACAGACAGACAGACAGACAGACAGACAGACAGACAGACAGACAGACAGACAGACAGACAGACAGACAGACAGACAGACAGACAGACAGACAGACAGACAGACAGACAGACAGACAGACAGACAGACAGACAGACAGACAGACAGACGGAGAGGAAGAAGAGAGGAGAAAACAAGAGGCGACCAGAGGAAGAGTTAGTTTCTGTTCTCCAGGGGTTACAGGGGGAACAACAGCAGTGTGTGGGGGTAAACACACAGACAGAGAGGATAAACAGCAACAACAAACAACAATGACAACAGTAAGGCACTTCCTCTTTAGAAGGAAGTGAAACTGGATGAGACAAAGAGACCATGATGCCTGGAGGTGGTGGAATGGAAGGAGATGAAGAAGGATGATAGTAACCTTTTATATTTTTCTTCCTCCTCTCTCTCTCCACCCATCCCCCCTCCACCCATCTTTCCCCTGTCTCTCCTCCTCCCCTCGTTCTCTCTCCTCCCACCTCCTCCTCTCTCTCTCTCTCTCTCTCCTCCTACCCCCTCCCCTCCTTTCTCTCTCTCCTCCCACCCCCTCCCCTCCTCTATCTATCTATCTATCTCTCTCTATCTCTCTCTCTCTCTCTCTCTCTCTCTCTCTCTCTCTCTCTCTCTCTCTCTCTCGCTCTCCCAGGGAGATCCTCTCCCACCATCGTTAGTAGAGCTGGTGAGAACCAGTCCTATCTCATCTATAGAGGACCTGCAACAGCTGCTGGAGCAAGAGACTGACTCCCAGGGTAAAACTGCCCTCCTACAGCCTTTAATACACAGGCTCTCTGGGCCTACCTCACTACTGCTGCTGCTATCCCATAGAAATATGGTCATAAACAGTCTGCACACACACATGTTCACACACACACACACACACACACACACACGTACACACACTCTTATAATAGCAGTAATAACAGGAGAGATGGGGAGGAGGCGAGCATGCAGGTGTGGCCCAGCAAGGTTGGCACGATAGGAATGTAGCGGAGGGTGTGTTTGCGTGTGTATGCTTCTGTGTCCGAGTGAGTGAGTGAGTGAGTGAGTGAGTGAGTGAGTGAGTGAGTGAGTGAGTGAGTGAGTGAGTGAGTGAGTGAGTGAGTGAGTGAGTGAGTGAGTGAGTGAGTGAGTGAGTGAGTGAGTGAGAGTGCGTGCGTGCGTGCGTGCGTGCGTGTGTGTGTGTGTGCGTGTGTGTGTGCGTGTGTGTGCTGACTGGTTATGGCAATATTTACATGGGAAAGCTGCAGCAGCAGTAGAGAGGCAGGCCCAGAGAGAGAGCCAGCAGGGACAATACAATGTCACTGACCTTGACCAGAGTTAGACTTTTAGAGACCTTAACCAGAGTTACAGAGTTAGACTATTAGAGACCTTAACCAGAGTTACAGAGTTAGACTATTAGAGACCTTAACCAGAGTTACAGAGTTAGACTATTAGAGACCTTAACCAGAGTTACAGAGTTAGACTATTAGAGACCTTAACCAGAGTTACAGAGTTAGACTATTAGAGACCTTAACCAGAGTTACAGAGTTAGACTATTAGAGAGAGACTCAGACACAAGACAAGGGCATGTGTGTGTGTGTGTGTGTGTGATCACCGTACCACACCCTACACACACACACACAAAGGCCAACTATGTTTAGCCAGTTCTTCTCTGACCTTACACACACACACACACACACACACACACACACACACACACACACACACACACACACACACACACACACACACACACACACACACACACACACACACACACACACACACACACACACCACACACACACACACACACACACAGTTCTAGACATACAATACATAGACAGTTTGACTGACAGACACTTATCTTTCCCACTAATAGCCATATAGTGAGACAGATCAAAGCCAGGTTAACATGTGGTTGTGGTGGTTTTAGACAGGCCCATTCTCGTCTATGGAGGGAAAAGAGAAAGGGAAAGATTGCATCACGGTTAGGAAAGAATAGCTATTTGAGAGAAAGAAAAGAGAATAGTCTAGACTACAGAAATGTTGACTGGAAATACAATAAGGCACAATGCAGTATCTGTTCTATATCATAAACATCTATTCAGACACAAACACAGACATTTATTAGTTAATTATAGACCATTATGCATAACACAGCAAGATATGACGCCTTCGGAACACACACACGCACACACACACACACACACACACACACACACACACACACACACACACACACACACACACACACACACACACACACACACACACACACACACACACACACACACACACACACACACACACACACACACACACACACACACACACCACTATATTTAAACACTCATATCTCCAGTCATACACATTCCCGACAGCTCAGACAAATTGCAGCAATAAATAGACTGTGATTGTTTTAGAAAAAAAACACTTCCTTTGTGTGGTGAACAATGATTATCTCTCCGACCCAGACTAACACACTCAGACTCTTACCGTTAGTCAAAATGACAGTAATCAGCAAGCGAAGAGGACTTTATAGAAAGCCATGCATACAATGATTCATTGACAGAAGTTACTTTCACAATACACACTTTAGACAATAGAACAGAGAAAAGATGGTTGAATGCAGGTGGTTGACTGAATGACTTAACATTCCTGTGTTCTCTTCTTCCTTCCCTCTCTTTCTCTCCTTCTTTTCTTGCTTTTAGAGGTGGAGCCAGATGAGATTCAATCAAATGACACCCATGGAAGATACAGGAGAAACCTAGGTCTGTCTGTCTGTCTGTCTGTCTGTCTGTCTGTCTGTCTGTCTGTCTGTCTGTCTGTCTGTCTGTCTGTCTGTCTGTCTGTCTGTCTGTCTGTCTGTCTGTCTGTCTGTCTGTCTGTCTGTCTGTCTGTCTGTCTGTCTGTCTCTCTCTCTCTCTCTCTCTCTCTCTCTCTCTCTCTCTCTCTCTCTGTGTGTTTCTCTCTCTCTCTCTCTCTCTCTCTCTCTCTTGCTCTCTCTCTCTGTGTGTTTCTCTCTCTCTCTCTCTCTATTTCTTCCCACCTCCATCTCTATCTGTCTCCCTCGATTTGAATTCAATTCAAGGAACACATTCATTTAAGAATAATACCTGTAATCTCTCTCCAGCGAAGACCCAGCAGGTGTTGACACTTAGAAAACAAGGTGCCATCTAGAACCTTAAATGGTTCTTCGGCTGTCCCCATAGGAGTACCCTTTGAAGAACCCTTTTTATTCTTGGTAGAAACCTTTTGGGTTCCAGGTAGAACCCTTTCTACAGAGGGTTCTACATGGAATCCAAAAGGGTTCTACAGTACCTGGAACCAAAAAAGTGTTCTCCTATGGGGACCCGTTTGTAACTATTTTTTCTAAAAGTGTACAGGTCAGGACAGAGGTCATGATGTAGTCTAACATCCTCCCCCTCTCTCCCTCCCTCCCCTCCTCCCCCAGTAGATGCCCAGCCAGCCCAGCAGGCGGTGTGTAAGGTCAGGACAGAGGTCATGGAGGTCACCAGAGCCATGCTTGACCGACGCAACGCCAACTTCCTGTTGTGGCCGCCGTGTGTGGAGGTGCAGCGCTGCTCTGGCTGCTGTAACACCAGAATGCTACAGTGCGTCCCCGTGGTGACTCAGACACGATATCTACAGGTATATATACACCCCGATGCTATCTACAGGTATACATACACCTATATACACTATCTACAGGTACATATACACCTATATACACTATCTACAGGTATATATATACCCCAATGCTATCTACAGGTACACATACACCTATATACACTATCTACAGGTACATATACACCTATATACACTATCTACAGGTATATATATACCCCAATGCTATCTACAGGTACACATACACCTATATACACTATCTACAGGTACATATACACCTATATACACTATCTACAGGTATATATATACCCCAATGCTATCTACAGGTACACATACACCTATATACACTATCTACAGGTACACATACACCTATATACATTATCTACAGGTACATATACACCTATATACACTGTCTATAGATTCATATACACTATCTACAGGTACATATACACCTATATACAGTATCTACAGGTACATATACACCAATATATACACTATCTACAGGTACATATACACCTATATACACTATCTACAGGTACATATACACCTATATACACTATCTACAGGTACATATACACCTATATACACTATCTACAGGTACATAAACACCTATATACACTATCTACAGGTACATATACACCTATATACACTATCTACAGGTACATATACACCTATATACACTATCTACAGGTACATATACACCTATATACACTATCTACAGGTACATATACACCTATATACACTATCTACAGGTACATATACACCTATATACAGTATCTACAGGTACATATACACCTATATACACTATCTACCGGCACATATTCACCTATATACACTATCTACAGGTTAATATACACTATCTACAGGTACATATACGCCTATATACACTATCTACAGGTACATATACACCTATACACACTATCTACAGGTACATATACACCAATATACACTATCTACAGGTACATATACACCTGTATACATGGATATACCTATACAAATTATACACACCTAGTCTAAGCTACACTGACATATGTAGGCCTATATATAAACATTCATGGATATGTCCAGTAGGCATATCACCTCATCAGATTTACAAGCGACCTTTCACCCTCCAGGTAACAAGGATTCAGTACATTGATAAGAGACCCCACTACGACAAGGCGGTGATCTCAGTGGAAGACCACGCCTCCTGCCGCTGCCAGACACACCCCTCGGCCACAGCTGCAGCCAGGTCCACCTCCCTCCCCCCTCCTTCCCCCCGACTCACCCCCAAACCCCCCTCCCTCTCCAAGGAAGACCTCCATCGCCATGACGACATGAAGGCCAATCAGAGGTTCCATGTGGATGACAGGGGGCAGCTGGAGAGACAGTGGCAGAACAAGTACACCCTGTCACACACACAGCCACGGACACACACTCTGGTGGGGACCGGGCCTGGGAGACACACACTCGCAGGGACACACACACAGACACACCCAATGGCAGGGGCAGGGATGCAGGTAGGGACACACACACAGGTAGGGACACACACAGACACACACACACAGACGGGTCCCTCTTCTGAGCTCCCTATAGGGCATGGCAGTGGGTATGAGGGGGGGAGAGGGGAGGAGAGAGGGTCACAAACACCCCACCGCACACACACTGACACACAGCCCAACACAGGAGAGAGGCAACACATTGATAACACAGAGAGGACACAGGAGATAGGAAGACAGCAACAACTACAACAGTACTACCAACAACAACAATATCTACAACAACAGCAACAATATCAACAACAACAACATCAACAACAGCAACATCAACAACATCAGCAACAACAGTACCAACCATACAGCCAAGAGCCAGCGCTGAGGACTCAATACAAACACAACGCTCCCCAATCCGACAGCAGCGGACCACCTGACACAAAACAACCGGCCAATCACAAACCAGAACTGGTCCACAGCAACACAGAACCGACCGATGATAATGACTCAAGCACAGAGGTGGCCAATAGAGACGCACTAAAGGATACAGAGGTCACCAGTCAGAGACAGGCAGCGACAGAAGTGACCAATCACAGAAAGGAGGACGATAAAGAGCGACACAGCCAGACAGAGCTGTCCAATCAGGAACAAAGACACTCAGAGTCGACCAATCACAAACACAGAGGCTCAGAGTTGACCAATCAGGGTGACTCTGTCACAGAGGAGGAGAGCAGGAAGAAACTTCTAGAACTCTTACAGAGAGAACTGGGCCAGAAACAACAGCATCATCCTCCTCATCCTCATCTTCCTCATCAGGAACATCATCATCCTCACCATCGTCAGTCTCGAACACAAACCACCACCACACAAAGACCAGGTACTGGGAATTTGGGAATTTGTTTGTGTGTGTGTTTGTGTGTGTGTGTGTGTGTGTGTGTGTGTGTGTGTGTGTGTGTGTGTGTGTGTGTGTGTGTGTGTGTGTGTGTGTGTGTGTGTCAGTAACTGTGTATGCCTGTGAGAGTTGACGTTAGGGGAAGAGGCTGTTAGAGGAAGTAGACCTGTTGTCTTTTGTAGTCCTGACTGTCGTAGACCACATGTATGATTATATGAGCATATGTGTTCTGTCATTCTTTCCTTCCCCCCTGCAACATGGGACCTGAACTTCCGCTTCCTGTTAAAACAGGTTCCAAGCGGTTGCAAACGTGATGGGAGTTACAGACATTGTTACAGACGCCTCAGAGGTGATTACATTACACTGTCCGTGACTATTTTATGTTATCTAACACAATGCATCTCTCTCTCTCTCTCTCTCTCTCTCTCTCTTCCTTTCTTCTCTCTCTATCGCTCTCCCTCTTCCACCTCTCTCTCCCCTCTCTCTCTCTCATCCAGTGCCCCCCACGTTGTCCTCCAGCAGGGCCCCAGGGTGGTCCCCCAGCACTCCGTCCCCTCCCCCCAAGCCCCCCCGGGGCCCGTTCAGACCGGCCCTTCCCCGCGGACGCAGGAGGAGGAAACATCGGAGCCGCATCAGCAAGGCTGCCCTCCGAACCATGATCATGTAGAGAGAGAGATGGTAAGGGAGGAGAGAGGAGGGAGGAGGGAGGAGGAGGGAGGGAGGAGGAGGAGTGGGGGAAAGGGGGGAGGCAGACCAGCAGATGGAAAGGTAAGAAAGACAGAGGGAGACAGCGGGAGAGAAAGAGGGAGAGAAAGGAAGATAAATCGAGGGTGTAGATATTAAAATGTCAGACATAGTATGGACGGGGGAGAGAATGAAAAGCTTGAGAATGAGAGACTATCTAACTCCTCTACCTCTCTTCTACAGGCAACTGGGTCGACTGTGTCTGCCGGGCCCACCCAGAGTCGTGTTCATTAGGCACCAAACGGAAGAAAACGGACTGAAACAGGGACACACACACAACATGGAATAAACCCTAATTTCCTGTTTTTAAAACGTTGTGTGCCCTAATGAATACTGAGTGATACTGCCTGGCTATGGAACCTCAGGATGGACACTGGAGACTGGGCAGCACTTCTGGACTCTACTGCTGGCTATGCTAACAGACATTACTGCAGGCTGTGTCAATCTTTGCACCCCAGAATGGACTGGTGACCGCTATGTAGCATCTTTCTATAAAAACTCTGCTAGCTTTATTTAAACCGCAATATCAAGACAATAGACAATCTCAGACTGAGACTCTCCTTAGAAAGGAGGTTGTTCTGGATGTTTAACACTGGAAGTAAAGTGATGTAACCTTTGAAAAAGGAGCTAAGCAAACTACATCTCCCATCAGCCATTGGCTTGTATACTTCTAGCCCCGCCTACTTTGAAAACACTGGCTACCGATTGGACAGTTAAGGAGGGTGTTCGCGGATATTATTAGATCGCTTGCTGCAACAGCCATTGATTGGTTGATTTAGATGCCATGGAACACGCCCCTCTCTACAGCTTGACTATGATTGGTTGCTGAGAATAGAACTGAAATCTTATTGGCCCAAAATGATGCTTGAGGCCATCTATTTCTAAGAGACAACGCAAAGCTTGGATGTGGATATTTTCACTGGAATGGACTGGGTTGACTATGGAAACTGTTCTCAGATAAACAATGTTATCCTACTGGTGTAACTGGGATAACTGTCCTGGGAATATGACTGGTGTAACTGGGATAACTGTCCTGGGAATATGACTGGTGTAACTGGGATAACTCTCCTGGGAATATGACTGGTGTAACTGGGATAACTGTCCTGGGAACATGACTGGTGTAACTGGGATAACTGTCCTGGGAATATGACTGGTGTAACTGGGATAACTGTCCTGGGAATATGACTGGTGTAACTGGGATAACTCTCCTGGGAATATGACTGGTGTAACTGGGATAACTGTCCTGGGAATATGACTGGAACTGGGAATAACATGAGTAAAGGCTGATAGAACATATGGATAGTGAAGCACTGAAAGGAGAAGCTCGGTGTAGGGGGAATGCACCCTTGGACACTGATCTTGGGTCAGTTTAGCATGGTTAATGTTAGAATTGGTGGAGGGGAAGCTGATCTTAGATCTGGAGCGAGAAGCTCAGGACATCACACACACAGAAACATGTCATTACTACTACAGTATCTTTCAATGTTCTGTCTTCATCTGGATCCAACCAATCCAAACACTGGCGTAGTTACACACTGGAGCGCAGATAGAACTAGAAAACATAGAGGGAAAAGTAGAGGGAGCGCATAGAGACCATTTAAATAGAACTGTTCTAGTTGTCCTATATCTATTACAGAGAAAAGCAGGTATAGAACTGGAAAACAGAGTGAAAACATAGAAGGAGAGCAAAAAGAGCATAGATGTTGACAGGTCTAGTTGTTCTCTCTTTGATAGAGAGAAGCAGATATAGAACTGTAAAACCTAGATTGAAGGACAGCATTTTTGCACTGGGAGAGCAGAGAAAGGAACATATGCCAAACGTCACCATACCAGGAGGCCATAGACTACTCAGATGACAGACACTCAGCATTCAACACTGGCTCTATACCTGACGTTAGATAGATGTATGTTTCAACCTTTTCAACATAGACTGGAATGTGTGGCGGAAATATTTCAAGGGAATTTTTGCTCAGTAGTTCTTCAACGTAGCCTGGGGAGTTGTGTGTTTCAGCTGTAGGGAAGTCTGTTGTCTTTGTCTTGCCAAAAACGGAAGCAACAATGTAGCGTTGTTGACTGACTCAACAGTCAAACACCCAGGTTACAATAAGGAACTGGAGATTTTACTGTATATCAGGAGAATTCAACTCTTACCCTACGAGGTCCGAAGCCTGCTGCTTTTCTGTTCTCCCTGATAATGAATTGCACCCACCCCAGGTATAAATCAGTCCCTGGTTAGTGGGGAACAATGAAAAAAAGCAGGGGAACTGGCTTCGAGGGTCCGGATTTGAATTTGAGGGCTGTAGGTCATTCATTGTGCCATAGTGGTTATGTCTCTCTCTTCCCCATCTTGAGACTAGAGCAGGGCTGTCAACATCAGTTCAGTGGAGGGCTGTAGGTCTTCTGGTTGTTCTTATTTCCCCATCCTGAGACTAGAGCAGGGCTGTCAACATCAGTTCAGTGGAGGGCTGTAGGTCTTCTGGTTGTTCTTATTTCCCCATCCTGAGACTAGAGCAGGGCTGTCAACATCAGTTCAGTGGAGGGCTGTAGGTCTTCTGGTTGTTCTTATTTCCCCATCCTGAGACTAGAGCAGGGCTGTCAACATCAGTTCCATGGAGGGCTGTAGGTCTTCTGGTTGTTCTTATTTCCCCATCCTGAGACTAGAGCAGGGCTGTCAACATCAGTTCAGTGGAGGGCTGTAGGTCTTCTGGTTGTTCTTATTTCCCCATCCTGAGACTAGAGCAGGGCTGTCAACATCAGTTCAGTGGAGGGCTGTAGGTCTTCTGGTTGTTCTTATTTCCCCATCCTGAGACTAGAGCAGGGCTGTCAACATCAGTTCAGTGGAGGGCTGTAGGTCTTCTGGTTGTTCTTATTTCCCCATCCTGAGACTAGAGCAGGGCTGTCAACATCAGTTCAGTGGAGGGCTGTAGGTCTTCTGGTTGTTCTTATTTCCCCATCCTGAGACTAGAGCAGGGCTGTCAACATCAGTTCAGTGGAGGGCTGTAGGTCTTCTGGTTGTTCTTATTTCCCCATCCTGAGACTAGAGCAGGGCTGTCAACATCAGTTCAGTGGAGGGCTGTAGGTCTTCTGGTTGTTCTTATTTCCCCATCCTGAGACTAGAGCAGGGCTGTCAACATCAGTTCAGTGGAGGGCTGTAGGTCTTCTGGTTGTTCTTATTTCCCCATCCTGAGACTAGAGCAGGGCTGTCAACATCAGTTCAGTGGAGGGCTGTAGGTCTTCTGGTTGTTCTTATTTCCCCATCCTGAGACTAGAGCAGGGCTGTCAACATCAGTTCAGTGGAGGGCTGTAGGTCTTCTGGTTGTTCTTATTTCCCCATCCTGAGACTAGAGCAGGGCTGTCAACATCAGTTCAGTGGAGGGCTGTAGGTCTTCTGGTTGTTCTTATTTCCCCATCCTGAGACTAGAGCAGGGCTGTCA
>NC_138302.1:19790000-19832500 GCF_965601325.2 Salmo salar
GTTATGGCCTTCCTCTGACACCGCCTGATATAGAGGTCCTGGATGGCAGGACCTCTACCCTCTGTAGTGCCTTGTGGTCGGAGGCCGAGAAGTTGCCATACCAGGCAGTGATGCAACCCATCGGGATGCTCTCGATGGTACAGCTGTTAGACCTTTTGATGATATGAGGAACCATGCCAAATCTTTTCAGTCTCCTGAAGGGGAATAGGCTTTGTCGTGCCCTCTTCACGACTGTCTTGGTGTGCTTGGACCATGTTAGTTTGTTGGTGATGTGGACGCCAAGGAACTTGAAGCTCTCAACCTCCTCCACTACAGCCCCATCGATGAGAATGGGAACGTGCTCGGTCCTCCTTTTCCTGTAGTCCACAATCATCTCCTTTGTCTTGATCACGTTGAGGGAGAGGTTGTTGTCCTTGCACCAGACGGTCAGTTCTCTGACCTCTTCCCTATAGGCGGTCTCATCGTTGTCGGTGATCAGGCCTAACACTGTTGTGTCATCAACAAACGTAATGATGGTGTTGGAGTTGTGCCTGGCCGTGCAGTCATGAGTGAGCAGGGAGTACAGGCGGGGGCAGAGCACCCACCCCTGAGGGGCCCCCGTGTTGAGCATCAGCGTGGCGCATCAGCGTACCTACCCTTACCACCTGGGGGCGGCCCGACAGGAAGTCCAGGATCCAGTTGCAGAGGGAGGTGTTTAGTCCCAGGGTCCTTAGATTAGTGATGAGCTTTGATGGCACTATGGTGTTGAACGCTGAGCTGTAGTCATTGAATAGCATTAACACATAGGTGTTCCTTTTGTCCAGGTAGGAAAGGGCAGTGTGGAGTGCAATAGAGATTGCATCATCTGTGGATCTGTTGGTGCGGTATGCAAATTGGAGTGGGTCTAGGGTTTCTGGGATAATGGTGTTGATGTGAGCCATTACCAGCCTTTCAAAGCATTTCATGGCTACAGACGTGAGTGCTTCGAGTCGGTAGTCATTTAGGCAGGTTACCTTAGTGTTCTTGGGCACAGGGACTATGGTGGTCTGCTTGAAACATGTTGGTATTACAGACTCAGACAGGGAGAGGTTGAAAATGTCAGTGAGGACACTTGCGAGATGGTCAGCGCATGCTCGGAGTACATGTCCTGGTAATCCTTCTAGCCCTGCAGCCTTGTGAAAGTTGACCTGTTTGAAAGCCTTACTCACGTCGGCTGCGGAGAGAGTGATGACACAGTCATTGGAACAGCTGATGCTCTCATGCATGTTTCAGTGTTACTTGCCTCGAAGCGAGCATAGAAGTTAATTAGCTCGTCTGGTAGGCCCGTGTTACTGGGCAGCTCTCGGCTGTGCTTCCCTTTGTCGTCTGTAACAGTTTGCAAGCCCTGCCACATCTGATGAGCATCGGAGCCGGTGTAGTACGATTTGATCTTAGTCCTGTATTGAAGCTTTGCCTGTTTGATGGGTCATCGGAGGGCATAGCGGGATTTCTTATAAGCTTTAGGTTAGAGTCCTGCTCCTTGAAATCGGCAGCTCTACCCTTTAGCTCAATGCAGATGTTTCCTGTAATCCATGGTTTCTGGTTGGGGTATGTAGGTACGGTCACTGAGGGGACGACGTCCTCGATGCACTTATTGATAAAGCCAGTGACTGATGTGGTGTACTCCTCAATGTCATTGGAAGAATCCTGGAACATATTCCAGTCTGTGCAAGCAAAGCAGTCCTGTAGTTTAGCATCAGCTTCATCTGACCACTTTTTTTATAGACTGAGTCCCTGGTGCTTCCTGCTTTGATTTTTGCTTGTTAGCAGGAATCAGGAGGATAGAATTATGGTCAGAATTGCCAAATGGAGGGCGAGGGAGAGCTTTGTATGCGTCTCTGTGTGTGGAGTAAAGGTGGTCTACAATTTTTTTTCCTCTGGTTGCACATTTAACATGATGATAGAAATGACGGAAAACTGATTTAAGTTTCCCTGCATTAAAGTCTTTGGCCACTAGGAGCGTCACCGCTTATTGCGGTATAGAGGTCATTGTGCATGGTTTAGTGCCAGCATCGGTCTGTGGTGGTAAATAGACAGCTACGAAAAATACAGATGAAAACTCTCTAGGTAGATAGCGTGGTCTACAGCTTATCATGAGATATTCTACCTCAGGTGAGTAAAACCTAGAAACTTCCTTAGATATTGTGCACCAGCTGTTGTTCACATAAATGCATAGGCCCCCACCTGTCTTATCAGAGGCTGCTGTACTGTCCTGCCGATGGAGTGTATAACCCACCAGCTGTATGTTCTTAATATCGTCGTTCAGCCACGACTCGGTGAAACATAAGATATTACAATTCTTAATGTCCTGTTGGTAGGATATACGTCGCCTGGTCCTCACAAGGCACCCAGATCTTTTTCCACTAAATCTCTGTTTCCTTCTCCAGTGAATCATGGGGATCTGGGCCTGATCGGGCGTCTGTAGTATATCCCTCCCGCCCGACTCATTGAAGAAGAACTCTTCATCCAGTTAGAGGTGAGTAATCCCAGTTCTGATGTCCAGAAGCTCTTTTCGATCATAAGAGACGGTAGCAGCAACATTATGTACAAAATAAGTTACTAACCGAAAAAACTAATAAAATAGCATGGTTGGTTGAGAGCTGATAAAACGGCAGCCCTCCCCTACGGCGCCATCTGTCTGTCAAACAGGCTACACGCTAGTCTCCACTGGATAGAGGAGGGGGGAGAGAGAAGAGAGGAGAGGGGAGAGAGGAGAGAGGAGAGAGGAGAGAGAAGAGAGAAGAGAGAAGAGAGGAGAGAGAAGAGCGAGAATAGAATAGAGAGGAGAGAGGATAAAAGAGAGAGGAGAGAGGAAAGAGAAGAGAGGAGAGAGGAAAGAGCGCGGAGGACGGACTTTGGCCCAAATGAGAAAAGCCCAATATGTCAGGGTCGGGTTAGACCTGGGTCAGAAGTTGAAAATATTACTGGTTGTCACGGGTGATACATCGCTGATAAAAAGATAGACGAATGTGGCCCGCGGGTGGTTTTATTTGGCCCACCAAGTTTTCTGAGGAAATTATTTTATTTCTAATTATGTTCCGGCTCCCCGACCATCCGCTCAATAAAAAATTGTCCCGCGGCTGAATCTAGTTAATGATCCCTGATATATGCTGATGATTCAACCATACACGCATCAGCAACCACAGCTAATGAAGTCCCTGAAACCCTTCACAAAGAGTTGCAGTCAGTTTTGGAATGGGTGGCTGTTGTTGGTGGGGCTGTTAAACAAACTGAGGAGACCAAATGACTTGGTGTTACCTTAGATTGTAAACTGTCGTGGTGAAGGAAAGCACAGATTCAATGGTTGTAAAGATGTGGGAGAGGTCTGTCCGTAATAAAGAGATGCTCTGCTTTTTTAGACACCACACTCCACAAAGCAAGTCCTGCAGGCTCTAGTTTTATCCTATCTTGATAATTGTACAGTCATGTGGTGAAATGCTGCAAAGAAAGACCTAGTTAAGCTGCAGCTGGCCCCTGCATGGAGCTCCCTTCCATCTCATATAGCGCAAGTGAACAGCAAACCTGGTTTCAAAAAACAAATGAAGCAACACCTCACGGCCCAACGCCTCTCCCCCGTGACCTACTTGTTGTGTGTATGTACTGACATGTATGTGGAACTGATAGATGTACACACACACACTACATGTTCATGTTACTACATGTATGGAAATTGTAAAGTATTTTGTCTATAATGTATTTTTTGTTATGTGTCAGACCCCAGTAAGACTAGCTGTCACGGTTGGCGTTGGCTAATGGGGATGCTAATAAATCAAATCAAAATATATCTCTCTCTCTCTCTCTCCCTCCCTCTCTCTCTCTCTCTCTCTCTCTCTCTCTCTCTGTGTCTCTCTCTCTCTCTCTCTCTCTCTCTCTCTCTTTCTCTCTGTCTCTCCCTCTTCGTCCCCCCCTCTCTTTCTCCCTCTCACTCCCCTCCTCACCTCCTCTCTCTCTGTCATTATGTCATTCTAAGTCAATATTATATTATCAGTCTGTCTGTGCATCTCCCTGTCTGACTGTTTGTCTCATTCATTGTGAGGAAACTCTAACAAGGACCCACCCTTCTCACCGTAGGAGAGACCCATCCTGCCACAACGGTGTTGTCTGTTAGAGGGGCGGTGTGTGTGTGTGTGTCTGTGTCTGTGTGTCTGTGTGTCTGTCTGTGTGTGTGTGTGTGTGTGATATGTGTGTGTGTGTGTGTGATGGTGATATCTAAGGAAGTCTGGTGATGTCTCTCTGCCTCCCCTGTCTCTGTGGTGTCTACTCGATGTCTGTGTCCCAAATGCCACCCTATTCCCCATATAGTGTACTATGTTTGACCAAAGACCGTAGGGAACAAGGTGCCATTTGAGATGAAGAACGTTTGTCCCCAGTCTAACCTCTCCCTCAGAAAACACACAGCAGCCCGTGTTTGTCCCCAGTCTAACCTCTCCCTCAGAAAACACACAGCAGCCTGTGTTTGTCCCCAGTCTAACCTCTCCCTCAGAAAACACACAGCAGCCCGTGTTTGTCCCCAGTCTAACCTCTCCCTCAGAAAACACACAGCAGCCCGTGTTTGTCCCCAGTCTAACCTCTCCCTCAGGAAGCACACAGATGTAATTCACACGTTCATGCAAAGAGAATAACTCAATCTTCCCTCTCTTCACCACTCACTTGACCAACTCCCCTTACCCTGTAGTATGTACTGAAACTACCCACTACCATTACCCTGTAGTATGTACTGAAACTACCCACTACCCTTACCCTGTAGTATGTACTGAAACTACCCACTACCCTTACCCTGTAGTATGTACTGAAACTACCCACTACCCTTACCCTGTAGTATGTACTGAAACTACCCACTTCCCTTACCCTGTAGTGTGCACTGAAACTACCCACTACCCTTACCCTGTAGTATGTACTGAAACTATCCACTACCCTTACCCTGTAGTATGTACTGAAACTACCCACTACCCTTACCCTGTAGTATGTACTGAAACTACCCACTTCCCTTACCCTGTAGTGTGTACTGAAACTACCCACTTCCCTTACCCTGTAGTATGTACTGAAACTACCCACTACCCTTACCCTGTAGTATGTACTGAAACTACCCACTACCCTTACCCTGTAGTATGTACTGAAACTACCCACTTCCCTTACCCTGTAGTGTGTACTGAAATTACCCACTACCATTACCCTGTAGTATGTACTGAAACTACCCACGACCATTACCCTGTAGTATGTACTGAAACTACCCACTACCATTACCCTGTAGTATGTACTGAAACTACTCACTCTCTCCCACAGCACTAAAACCACTCACTCAGTTTTGGTGTCCCAAACTCAAGTGTTTACAATGTATTATTCTAAAACTACCTCATATTAAATGTTTAAATAGTGAACACGTCTAATTAGACATTTGGGACACACTAAGTGAAGGTAAAACACTAACCAGGGTTGCAAACCTCCACTAACTTTCCCAAAATTCACATGGTTTCCAAAAATCCCTGAATATTTGGGAAACTGCCAACCGAGATTTCTGGAAAACCTGGGAATTTGGGGAAAGTTAGTGAACTTTTGTGACCTTAGAGCTAACATTTGCTAGGTAGCAAAAGTGAAGTGTCCTACACACAATAGCTAATATCTCAATCTCTTAGAACACTGCACAGACTTCCTGTTGTTATGCTTCACTGGACTTAAGTCATCTCAATGCGTGTGAATTTGAGCTCAAGGTATTGTCCCTGTTGAACAATAATCTGACTGACTTCAAGTCAGCAAGACCTTGAAATTAGAGTGACTAAGAAACCCTTGTCCTCTCTCTCTCTCTCTCTCTCTCTCTCTCTCTCTCTCTCTCTCTCTCTCTCTCTTTCTTCCCCCTTCTTCCTCAGTTCGGTGTGTTGTCATGGTGACCTTCCAGAGCTGTGCTTGCAGAAACTAAAGGAGAAGTAGACCATCCCCCTCCATCCATCCTCCCTCCCTCCATCCTCCTCCCTCCCTCCTTCTCTCCTTCGCTGATCACGCCATCCTCCACACATCTGTCACAGAAAAGACACATGGCCAGTTTCCCAAATGACCACTGTCCCTTATGCAGTTCACTACTTTTGACCAGATCTCTAGGAGCCCTAAAAGGTTATGGGCCCTGATCAAATGAAGTGCACTACATAGGGAATAGGGTTCTACTTGGGAAGCTCACATGGACACAACAAACAGCACTGGAAAGAGGAACTCTTCTCTCCATTTACCGCTCCTGTTCCACCCTTCTCCTTCTCCTATATTTACCTCTTCTGGTTTCTGTATTTTGGGGCGGGAGGTTTTGTAATGTGGCACCGGTGTTGCGACACTTTGTGCCCCCAAATCCACAGAAAAGCACCACACGGTTCCTCTTTCTATGTTTGCAAAAGTCTGGTCATTGACAACTTTCTATGGCTGAATGAAAATAGCTGGTAAAAAGAAGTCATAGTATATTAGGTTAAAAACAGCGACTTTTCTTGAGGACATTTCATGCACTGAACCAAGCAATTTTTGCAGAATGACAGAATGGGCACTGTACTATTTATCAACTCAAAAATGTTTGCACTTTTCAGAAGGAGAATGTCAATATTTTACTTAAGCCGCATACAGATTTAGATTGAATAATCACCTTCCCTCGCTCTGGCGCTCCTCTCTTTTTTTAATGAACTCCTCTCTCTCTCTCTCTCTCTTTTCTCCCCCTTTTCCACCCTGCTCTCTCAATCTGTCTTGGCACACCCTCTGTTCCTCCCCAACCTCCATCCCTCTCTCCCCCTGCCCTCTATCTATCTATCTATCTATCTATCTATCTATCTATCTATCTATCTATCTATCTATCTATCTATCTATCTATCTATCTATCTATCTATCTATCTATCTATCTATCTATCTATCTATCTATCTATCTATCTATCTATCTATCTATCTATCTATCTATCTATCTATCTATCTATCTATCTATCTATCTATCTGTCTTTCTACCTCTATTTCGCTCTTCTCTCCTCTCTCTATCCTCCCTCACTCTGTATCTTCCATTACTCTCTCCCCCTGCCCTCTATCTCTATCTGTCAATCTGCCTCTATTTTGCTCTTCTCTCTTCTCTCTATCCTCCCTCACTCTCTATCCTCCATCACTCTCTACCCTCACTCCCTCCCTCTACCCTCACTCCCTCCCTCTACCCTCACTCCCTCCCTCTATTTAATCATGTGTTGTCATCGGTTGGTCCTCTGGCCAGTGTTCATTAGGCTGCTGTCATCCCCTTCCCTTATCCCCTGTGTGTGTGTGTGCGTGTGCGTGTGCGTGTGCGTGTGCGTGTGCGTGTGTGTTTGTGTGAGAGAGAGAGAGTGCTGTAGTCTCTCCCTCTGTTTAAGGCCCTTATCCTGAGAGGCCAACTCTCCATTTTCTGCTTATCCCTGGCCAGTGTGTGTCCCACTTTCACAGTTCAATTGCATAAGACTGTCTGTCTTTCTGAGTAAGGCTGAATCAGCACCTTCCTCTGTTTAGGAGAAACACACGGTCATGGCTAGTAATCCGGGGTGGACTTAGTGATTTGGAGGCCCCAGGCAGAGGCCAGTCTGAGCCCCCCTCAATTCACAAGTGGCTGAAACTATCTCACCAGAGAAATCACTGGGGGGCCTCGATCGGAGATATACAGTACCAGTCAAAAATTTGGACACTCCTACTCAAGAGTGTGCAAAACTATCATCAAGGCAAAGGGTGGCTACTTTGAAGAATCTCAAATATAAAATATATTTTGATTTCTTTAACACTTTTTTGGATACTACATGATTCCATATGTGCTATTTCATCTACAATGTAGAAAATAATAAAAATAAAGAAAAACCCTTGAATGAGTAGGTGTGTCCAAACGTTTGACTGGTACTATATATAAATATAGTACAATGTAGGAAAAAAGTACTATATATATATATATATAGTACTTTTTTCCTACATTGTAAAAATCTGGTCATTGTAGAAAAATAGTGAAGACATCAAAACTTTGAAATATATATATATATATACAGTTGAAGTCGGAAGTTTACATACACTAAGGTTGGAATCATTAAAACTTGTTTTTCAACCACTCCACAAATTTCTTGTTAACAAACTGCAGTTTTGGCAAGTCGGTTAGGACATCCACTTTGTGCATGACACAAGTAATTTTTCCAACAATTGTTTACAGACAGAATCACTTGTAATTCACTGTATCACAGTTTCAGTGGGTCAGAAGTTACATACATTAAGTTGAATGTGCCTTTAAACAGCTTTGTAAAATTCCAGAAAATTATGTCATGGCTTTAGAAGCTTCTGATAGGCTAATTCACATAATTTGAGTCAATTGATGGTGTACCTGTGCATGTATTTCAAGGCCTACCTTCAAACTCATTGTCTCTTTGCTTGACATCATGGAAAAATCAAAAGAAATCAGCCAAGACCTCAGAAAAAAGATTGTAGACCTCCACAAGTCTGGTTCATCCTTGGGAGCAATTTCCAAATGCCTGAAGGTACCACGTTCATCTGTACAAACAATAGTACCAAGTATAAACACCATGGGACCATGCAGCCGTCATACCGCTCAGGAAGAGAATGCATTCTGTCTCCTAGAGATGAAAGTACTTTGGTGCGAAAAGTGCAAATCAATCCCAGAACAACAGCAAAGGACCTTGTGAAGATGCTGGAGGACACAGGTACAAAAGTATCTATATCCACAGTAAAACGAGTCCTATATCGACATAACCTGAAAGGCCGCTCAGCAAGGAAGAAGCCACTGCTCCTTAAACCGCCATAAAAAAAGCCAGACTACAGTTTGCAACTGCACATGGGGACAGAGATCATACTTTTTGGAGAAATATCCTCTGGTCTGACGAAACAAAAATAGAACTGTTTGGCCATAATGACCATCGCTATGTTTGGAGGGAAAAGGGGGAGGCTTGCAAGCCGAAGAACACCATCCCAACCGTGAAGCATGGGTGTGGCAGCATCATGTTGTGGGGGTGCTTTGCTGCAGGAGGGACTGGTGCACTTCAGAAAATAGATGGCATCATGAGGATGGAAAATTATGTGGATATATTGAAGCAACATTTCAAGACATCAGTCAGGAAGTTAAAGCTTGGTCGCAAATGGGTCTTCCAAATGGACGATGACCCCAAGCATACTTCCAAAGTTGTGGCAAAATGGCTTAAGGACAACAAAGTCAAGGTATTGGAGTGGCCATCACAAAGCCCTGACCTCAATCCCATAGAAAATAAGTGGGAAAAAAGTTTGTGTGAGCAAGGAGGCCTACAAACCTGACTCAGTTACACCAGCTCTGTCAGGAGGAATGGGCCAAAATTCACCCAACTTATTGTGGGAAGCTTGTGGAAGGCAACCCAAAATGTTTGACCCAAGTTAAAAAATGTAAAGGCAATGCTACCAAACACTAATTGAGTGTATGTAAAAATCTGACCCACTGGGAATGTAATGAAATAAATAAAAGCTGAAATAAATCATTCTCTCTAATATTTTTCTGACATTTCACTTTCTTAAAATAAAGTGGTGATCCTAACTGACCTAAGACAGGGAATTTTACTAGGATTAAATGTCAGGAATTGTGAAAAACGGAATTTAAATGTATTTGGTTAATTGGGGCTCGGGGGCAGTATTGAGACATTTTGAAAAAAATATGTGCCCATTTTTAACTGCCTCCTACACCAACTCAGAAGCTAGGATATGCATATTATTAACACATTCGGATAGAAAACACTCTGAATTTTCTAAAACAGTTTGAATGGTGTCTGTAAGTATAACAAAACTCATATTGCAGGCAAAAACCTGTGAAAAATAGATCCCAAAAAAATGTGAATTTTGTGACTGTACTATTTAGTGTCATTGTTTTATAGATACCATAGTGAGAAAGGATTCATTTCGCAACACCTACGGCTTCCACTAGATGTCAACGATCTTTATAAAGTTGTTTGAAGCGTCTATGATAAACAGAGAGCAAATTAGAATCCAAGGAAGTTGACATGTCATCACTTCATTTTTTTGCGCCTGCGCATAAATCTGAGAAACGTGAGTTTGTCATCATTTTTTATCTAGACATAGGATAGGTTGTGTGAAAATATTACTGATGTTTAACGTTAAAAATGGACCAAAAGATTAATGCTAAACAACATTTGACATGTTTGAACGAACATAAATAGATTATTTACTAGGTTTTTTTAGCTTTTCGGCGTGATTTTACACTCCCCCCACCACGTTTTGTGGGAGCATAATGAACGCTAAGTACTTGGTGTTATTTGGACATAAATTATGAACTTTGTCAAAAGAAACCACATTTGTTCCGGACCTGGGATGCCTTCCGGACCTGGGATGCCTGCCTTCTGATGGAGATAATCAAAGGTAAGGGGATATTTACAATGTTATTATCGATTTTAGATGATGCTAACTGTATAGCATAGCCTGTTGTTCTTAGCATAGCACCCCGTTTATTGCAAAATGTGATTTCCCAGTAAAGTTATTTTGAGATCTGGCCATTCGGTAGCAATTACGAGATGATAATATATTATTCTTTGAATGACAATATTATAATTTACCAATGTTTTCGAATAGTAATTTTGTTATGTTCACCGGAAGCATTTCAGAGAAGAAAAAAAATCTGAATTTCACGCTACTGTAAAATGCTGTTTTTGGATATAAATATGAACTTCATGGAACAAAAAATGCATGTATTGTATAACATAATGTCCTAGGAGTGTCATCTGATGGAGATTGACAAAAGTTAGTGCATAATTCTAGCTGGTTTCTGCTTTTGGTGACGCCTGACCTTGAATTGAAAATGGATGTTTGTACTTTTGTGGCTATGTACTGTCCTAACATAATCTAACTTTATGCTTTTGCCGTAAAGCCTCTTTGAAAATCGAACAATGTGGTTAGATTAAGGAGATGTTTATCATTTAAATTGTGTAAAATAGTTGATTGTTTGAGAAATTGAAATTATTATATTTTTGATGTTTTGAATTTCCAGCCTTGTTAGCAATCCCGACTCGGGGTTCATTGCTAACCTGTAGCCCCAACAGGCTAAGGTGTATGTAAACTTCCGACTTCAACTGTATATATTTATTTTAAAAAATGCTAGTATTATAAGTGTTTATTATGCCCACTCATGTGAGGCCTGAGGCAATTGCTTCTTCTGTCTAATGACAAGTCTGCCAGTGGCAGTAATGTTACAGTAATGTGTTGGTATGGTAAGTCTGCCAGTGGCAGTGATGTTACAGTAATGTGTTGGTATGGTAAGTCTGCCAGTGGCAGTGATGTTACAGTAATGTGTTGGTATGGTAAGTCTGCCAGTGGCAGTAATGTTACAGTAATGTGTTGGTATGGTAAGTCTGCCAGTGGCAGTAATGTTACAGTAATGTGTTGGTATGGTAAGTCTGCCAATGGCAGTAATGTTACAGTAATGTGTTTGTATGGTAAGTCTGCCAGTGGCAGTAATGTGTTGGTATGGTAAGTCTGCCAGTGGCAGTAATGTTACAGTAATGTGTTGGTATGGTAAGTCTGCCAGTGGCAGTAATGTTACAGTAATGTGTTGGTATGGTAAGTCTGCCAGTGGCAGTAATGTTACAGTAATATATCTGTATGGCTTATGAATGTGTTATAATGCCCTGATGGAGACGACTGCTACTGAATATTGTTACCACTGTGAGGCAGGAAAATAAGTCACTATAATTGCAATGTGTGTGTGTTTTCCGTGTGTGTGTTCCGTGTGTATATATTTATATATGTGTGTGTGTGTGTGTGTGTGTGTGTGTGTGTGTGTGTGTGTGTGTGTGTGTGTGTGTGTGTGTGTGTGTGTGTGTGTGTGTGTGTGTGTGTGTGTGTGCAATTCCTCATATCGGAGCTGTGAAGTCAACATTATCATTGCCATGGAAACTATGACACCTTCACAGGTGTGTATGCAGAAGCCATGGATGCTTGGGGAGACCTTACGTTAGCAACCAGGTGCCACTGTTAATCACTCTTACCCAACACATGTGTACATACACGCACGCAGATATTCAAACAAGCATACACACGCAGACACGCAAGAGCACCACACACACCTCACCATATTTCCTTCAGCTGTTAGAATTCAAGCAATCACCACTTAACATCCTCTCTCTCTCCCCCTCCCCCCCCTCTCTACGTCTCTCCCCCTCCCTCTCTTCCACTCTGTCTCTCCCTCCACTCTCTCTCTCCCTCAATCTCTCCCCCACTCTCTCTCTCCCTCTCCATCCTTCTTTCCCCCTCTCCCTCCCTCTCTCCTTCTTCCCCCACTCTCTCTGTCCCTCTCTGTCCTTCTCTCCCCCTCTATCTCTCCCCCACTCTTTCTCTCTCCCTCCCTCTCTCCCCCTCTCTCTCGCCCTCTCCCTACCACTCCCTCTCCCCCAACTCTCTCTCTCCCTCTTTCCCCCTCTCCCCCTCTCTCTCCCTCTATCTGTTTTCTCTCCCTCTTCAATTGTTACTGTTCATATCAACACAATAGGAAAACAGGGACACACTTTTCACATCACCAGTCAACACTCACATCCCCTCTTTCTTCTCCTCCCTCCTTCCCACTATCTTTTTCCTTTTCACACACTCCTTCTTCCTCTCTGCATCTCTCTCTCTCCCTCTCCGGCTCTTTCTCCCACTGTTGACAATGGTATTTCTGTGAACTAGGGGCTGACTAAGAGAGGAGGAAGGTTTCCCTCTGTTTTGTCAGAGAAACGGAGGGAGCAGAGGATCAAGGCTGAGAGGTGAAACACAGAACAACAAGATCATAACTTATACTGTCTTCTGTCCAGCACGGGTCATCAACCAACTCATATAACCACTAATGAGGTGGTTAAAGAGGGTCGGCCCGGCCGGGTGTGTAAGTAGGAGTGAAGTGTGTGTGTGTGTGTGTGTGTGTGTGTGTGTGTGTGTGTGTGTGTGTGTGTGTGTGTGTGTGTGTGTGTGTGTGTGTCCCGTGTTTTCGACCTCCACAGACAGGAAGCGGTACCTTAGCGACGGGATGAAAACACAGGAAGTGCAAACAGCATGCCTGACATTCCTGCATTGTCTCACACACACACACATACACACACACAAACACCGTCACAGGACAATGGCCGATCAAGACACAAAATGTTTTCAAACTCAGAAAAGAAACGAGTGTGTGTGTGTGATTGTGTGTGTGTGTGTGTGTGTGTGTGTGTGTGTGTGAGCCTGAAATGCCAGATTTCTGTCACCACACAAATATTAGGGGATCCTACCATATAACAAAACACCAAAATGCACAAATCAAATCAATTCAAACTTTATTTATACAGCACATTTCAGACATGGATGCAACACAATGCGCTTCACAGGGGAAAAAAAATGTAAATAAAAGAACAATGAATAAAACATAAATATTTACTACACAACAAACACCAGAGGATAAAAACTGAAGAATAACAGTAAAAACTGAAAGAATAAACCCCCCTGAGGAAAAGCAGAGCTGAAAAGGTGTGTTTTAAATATGTCCCCAGGTTCGGCCCCCTCAGGTTCTCTGGCAGGCTATGCCAGAGGCTGGGGGCAGAGTAACTAAAGGCTGCCTCTCCATGCCTCTTGGTCCCCCTCAGGTTCTCTGGCAGGCTATGCTAGAGGCTGGGGGCAGAGTAACTAAAGGCTGCCTCTTGGTCCTAGGCTTTGGGATAGTTAAAAGGCCAGTGCCAGAGGACCTGAGGGACCTACTGGGTATATAACTTAAAAGCATGTCTGACATTTATTGGGGTGCTTTCTTGAGTTGACCAGACGGGGCGGCAGCGTAGCCTACTGGTTAGAGCATTGGGCTAGTAACTGAAAGGTTGCAAGTTGAAATCCCTGAGCTGACAAGGTACAAATCTGTTGTTCTACCCCTGAACAAGGCAGTTAACACACTGTTCCTAGGCCGTCATTGAAAATAAGAATTTGTTCTTAACTGACTTGCCTAGTTAAATAAAGGACAATAAATAAATAAATAAAAAGACAGGAGAGCATTTCAGTAGTCAAGCATGCTTGTAATAAAAGCATGAAAGAGTCTCTTTGTATCAGCCTGAGAGAGAAATGGCTGCACCTTGGCAATGTTCCTCAGGTGGTAAAAATATATTATGGTCACATTCCTGATGTGTGATTCAAAATTAAGTTCAGAATCTAAACTGACACTTCTGTTTTTTAACTGGTGTTTTATTTTTATTGCCGGTTAAAAAATGCAAGGCCAGATTCTCTCTCTGTGTTTTGGCTCCAACAACAAATACCTCAGTCTTGGATTTATTTAGGAAGTTGTGAGCCATCCAAGTATTTAAATCACTAATAATTTATCAGTGGAGCTAAAATCCTTTGGTGACACAGAAATGTAAAGTTGTGTATCGTCTGTGTAGGAGTGAAAATCAATGCTGTGCTTTCTAATAACGCTGCCAATGGGTAACACATATAAACTGATCAGTACCTGAACCAAAATCCAACCGTGTGGAATACCACATCTAATATCTACAGTATTTTCACTGAGTTATGTTCACCAAGGGTGACAAAAAACTCTTGACCAGTTAAATAGGTCCTAAACCAACATAGAATTGGACCGGAGAGGCCAACCCACCTTTCCAATCTGCCCAGAAGGACATCATGGTCAACAGTGTCGAATACAGCACTTAAATCCAAGTGTACAAGGACAGAGAGCTGTTTGGCATCTGTCATGGCTTTAAGATCAGTTATCACTTTTACTAAGGCTGTCGCTGTGCTGTGGTGGGCATGAAAACCAGATTGCACTTAAAAAATTACTTTTCTGTTGAATTCATTTAAATCCAGAATTTTACTTAAGAATGGAAGGTTGGAGATTGGCCGAAAATTGCCATTAACTGAAGAATCTAGATTCCTTTTCTTCAGAAGGGGTTTCACCATAGCAGTTTTTAGCGTAGTGGGGAAAGTGCCTGTCAACAGGGAGTGATTAACAACAGCTTGTAATTAAAAAGTATTTTGAAGAAGGTGGTGGGGATAGGCATGTAGAAGGCAGGTAGAAGGCTTAAGTTGTGATATCACTTTCCTGCGCATGTCTGTGTCAACCATGGAAAATAACTCCATAGTGCCTTTGCGTGGTAGGCTAGGGAACATGTCATCAAACCTCTCAGCGGGTCTTGCTTGACTGATACCCAGCCTAATTAAGCAAGGCGTCACGACTTCTGCCGAAGTCGATGCCCCTCCTTGTTCGGGTGGTGCTCGGCGATCGACGTCACCGGTCTTCTAGCCACCATTGATTAGTTTTTCATTTTCCATTGGTTTTGTCTGGTCTCCTTACACACCTGTTTCTTTTCCCAGTAATTACATGTTGTGTATTTAACCCTCTGTTTCCCCTCTTATCCTTGTCGGTGATTGTTTGTTATGTACATGTTGTTTATGTATCGGTGTGCGACGGGTTATTGTTTACCCAGATTATTTTCTAAATTGGTTTTGGAGTTTTTATTTTTAATAAATACTCCATTTTTTTAACCACTTTGGTTTCTCCTGCGCCTGACTTCCCTGCCACCTACACACACGGATTATGACAGAATCACCAACCATTTTTTTTAAGTCAGCAGGAGAAGATATCCCGGACAGGGAGGTGGAGGAGCGCATCCAGGAGAATGCGGAGAGACTACTACATCTATGCGCTGCCATGGATCGCGCTGTTCAGATGATGGACCGCTTGGAGAGACGGGAGATTCAGCCAGCGCCTCCACCAGCCCAACCGGGGTCAATCCAAAATCCCCCTTGTCAACCTGAACCGGGTGGTATCCGTCTAGCCATGCCTCGGGGTTACGACGGAAGTGCTGCCAACTGCCGGGGTTTCCTGCTCCAATTAGAACTTTATCTGGCCATGGTCCACCCAGTTCCATCAGACCGTGAGAAGATTTTCGCCCTCGTCTCGTGCCTCACCGGGAGAGCCCTGGAATGGGCCAGCGCTATGGTTGAAGGAGGAGATGCGGCATTGGACCGTTATAAGGAGTTCATCCACCGTTTCCGGGCAGTCTTCGACCACCCACCCGAGGGCAGAGCGGCGGGTGAGCGCCTCTACCATCTGAGGCAGGAGACGAGGAGCGTCCAGGATTTTGCATTGGAGTTCAGGACCCTGACAGTCAGTGCAGGATGATAGAGAGGTTTGAGGGCTCTGATCGATCATTATTGCTGCAGTCTGCGGGAGGACGTCCGTCGGGAGCTGGCCTGTAGAGACACCACCCTCACCTTCGACCAGCTGGTGGATCTGTCCATCCGGTTGGACAACTGGCTGGCTGCTCGCGGACGTCCAGATCGGGGTCTGGTGGTTCCATCCTCCCGCACCCCCTCTCCTATAACCATGGAGCCAGGAGAGAGGGTGCACAGGGAGACCGGAGGGAGTTCCCGCTCAAGCACCATCGGTGACCGCAGAGAACACACTGTTGGTCGGTAGGTTCTTCTGGGAATCGAGGTAACAGGTAGGGCGCTCTGGCGCCACCCCAGGTGAGTAGACACCATTCTCATCCAGAGCCCTCTGTTGCCCATATATTTGTGTCTGTCACTTTTCCAGATTTTTTTTTTCTTCCCCCCCTCATTCCCAGCATAAGGCACTAGTAGATTCAGGTGCGGCTGGGAACTTTATTGATCAAACGTTGGCTCATAGTTTAGGGATCCCTATTGTACCGGTGAAAGTGCCTTTTCCCATTCACACCTTAGATAGTCGACCATTAGGATCAGGGTTGATTAGGGAGGTCACAGCTCCTTTGACTATGGTGACGCAGGGGGGGTCACAAGGAGAAAATTAGTATTTTCATTATTGACACTCCTGCGTTTCCAGTGGTGCTGGGTCTGCCCTGGTTGACTAGTCATAACCCCACTTTTTCTTGGCCACCGAGGGCTCTTACAGGGTGGTCGCGAGAGTGCTCAGGTAGGTGTGTAGGGGTTTCCGTTGGTGCTATTACGGTGGAAAGTCCAGACCAGGTCTCTACCGTGTGCATCCCCCCTGAATATGCCGATTTGGCTCTCGCCTTCTGTAAAAAGAAGGCGACTCAATTACCACCCCATCGACAGGGGGATTGTGCGATAAATCTCATGGCAGACGCTACACTTCCCAAGAGTCAAGTGTATCCCCTGTCGCAAGCGGAGACGGTGGCTATTGAGACATATGTTTCAGAATCCCTGCGTCAGGGGTACATTAGGCCCTCCATCTCACCCGTCTCCTCGAGTTTCTTTTTTGTGAAGAAGAAGGATGGGTGTCTGCGACCGTGCATTGATTATCGAGGTCTTAATAAAATCACAGTGGGGTACAGTTACCCGCTACCTCTGATCACCCCGGTGATTGAATTAATGCACGGTGCGCGCTTCTTCACAAAACTGGATCTCAGGAGTGTGTACAACCTGGTGCGTATCTGAGATGGAGACGTGTGGTAGACAGCATTTAGTACCACCTCAGGGCATTATGAGTACCTTGTCATGCCGTACGGGTCAAAAATGCTCCATCATTCTTCCAATCTTTTGTCAACGACATTTTCAGGGACCTGCACGGGCAGGGTGTAGTGGTGTATATCGATGACATTCTGATTTACTCCGCTACACGCACCGAGCATGTGTCCCTGGTGCGCAAAGTGCTTGGTCGCCTGTTGGAGCATGACCTGTATGTCAAGGCTGAGAAATGCTTGTTCTTTCAACAGTCCGTCTCTTTCTTAGGATATCGCCTATCTACGTCAGGAGTGGAGATGGAGAGTGACCGTATTACAGCCGTGCGTAATTGGCCGACTCCCACCACGGTAAAGGAGGTGCAGCGATTTTTAGGGTTTGCCAATTACTACCGGAGATTTATCCGGGGTTTTGGTCAGATAGCTGCTCCCATTACCTCACTGCTGAAGGGTGGTCTGGTGCGATTGCAATGGTCGGCTGGGGTGGATAGGGCTTTTAGGAAACTGAAAGCTCTGTTTACCTCGGTTCCTGTGTTGGCTCATCCAGATCCCTCTCTGCAATTCATAGTGGAGGTGGACGCATCTGAGGCTGGGATAGGAGCTGTGCTCTCTCAGCGTTCGGGTATGCCACCTAAGCTCCGCCCCTGTGTCTTCTTCTCTAAGAAGCTCAGCCCGGCGGAGCGAAACTATGATGTGGGGGACAGGCAGCTGTTGGCTATCGTCAAAGCTTTGAAGGCGTGGAGACACTGGCTTGAGGGGGCTAAACACCCTTTTCTCATCTGGACTGACCACCACAATCTGGAGTACATCCGGGAGGCGAGGAGACTGAATCCTCGCCAGGCAAGGTGGGCCATGTTTTTCACCCGTTTTGTGTTTACCCTCTCTTACAGACCAGGATCCCAGAACGTCAAGGCAGACGCACTGTCCCGGCTGTATGACACAGAGGAGCGGTCTATGGATCCCACTCCCATCATCCCAGCCTCTTGTTTGGTGGCACCGGTAGTATGGGAGCTGGACACGGACATTGAGCGGGCGTCACGTGCAGAGCCCGTTCCCCCACAGTGTCCAGCTGGGCGTCTGTACGTTCCGTCCGCTGTCCGCAACCGATTGATCTACTGGGCTCACACGTTACCCTCCTCTGGTCATCCTGGGATTGGTCGGACGATGTGCTGTCTTAGTGGGAGGTACTGGTGGCCCACCTTAGCTAAGGACGTGAGGGTTTATGTTTCCTCCTGCTCAGTGTGCGCCCAGTACAAGGCTCCTAGACACCTACCCAGAGGTAAGTTACAACCCTTACCCGTTCCACAACGGCCGTAGTCGCACTTGTCGGTGGATTTCATAACCGATCTTCCACCTTCACAAGGTAACACCACGATCCTGGTCGTTGTGGATCGCTTTTCTAAGTCCTGTCGTCTCCTCCCTTTGCCCGGTCTCCCTACGGCCCTACAGACGGCGGAGGCTCTGTTTACCCATGTCTTTCGGCACTACGGGGTGCCTGAGGATATAGTGTCTGATCGAGGGCCCCAGTTCACGTCAAGGGTTTGGAAGGCATTCATGGAACGTCTGGGGGTCTCGGTTAGCCTTACCTCAGGTTTTCACCCCGAAAGTAATGGGCAGGTGGAGAGAGTTAATCAGGATGTGGGTAGGTTTCTGAGGTCTTATTGCCAGGACCGGCCGGGGGAGTGGGCGGCGTTTGTGCCCTGGGCAGAGATGGCTCAGAACTCGCTCCGCCACTCCTCCACTAACCTCACTCCATTTCAGTGTGTGTTGGGATATCAGCCGGTTCTGGCCCCTTGGCATCAGAGTCAGACCGAGGCTCCTGCGGTGGACCACTGGTTCCGGCGCGCGGAGGAGAGTTGGGACGCAGCACTGGTGGCTTACATTTAAACAGTATAGCATGACACTCAAAAGATCCAAAATCGTCAAATTAAATGTCCTTACAGCTAAGAGCATTACTAAAAATAGAGGCTGTCCCCCCACGCCTTTTCCCTTTTCTGATACAGGATGAAAAGCTGTAGTCTGGGGGAGTCTTCAATGGGAGTGGCACTGTCACGCCCTGACCATAGTAAGCTGTTATTTTCTATAATAGAGTAGGTCAGGGTGTGATGGGGGGTTTTCTAGTTTAGTTTTTCGATGTTAGGTTCTAGTTTTGTATTTCTATGTTGGGATGTTCTAGTTTTGTATTTCTATGTTGGGCTTTGTTTGAGATGATCTCCAATTAGAGGCAGCTGGTCATCGTTGTCTCTAATTGGAGGTCATATTTAAGTTGGTGTTTGTCCCACCTGGGTTTGTGGGAGATTACTTTTGAGTAGTGTATGTTTCACCTCTGTGTCACGGTTTGTTGTTTTTGTCATTTAGTTTATTTATGTATTGCATAGTTTCACAGTATAAATAAAATGTGGAACGACACACACGCTGCACTTTGGTCCGCTCATTCCTACGACAACCGTGACAGGCACTACAATCTGAAGACAGGCATGATTCAGTGAGAAACATACAATCAACTTCGTGCTCAGTAATGAGGTCATTCACGAGAAAGGTTTTTCCTAGTGATTGCTCTAACATTTAAAAACACCATATTCAATAAGTGTGGGCCACTCTGCCCCTGGGGTATGAGCCTCGAGATAACCAATGGTATAACAACCAAATTATTACCATTCCAACCATGTTTTCTGACAGTCTCCAATCTATCAGAATTGTAGATGACAGTTTGTATAAACTCACTAGAAGGTGGAGTTGCAGGAACATAAAATAGGTTACTCACTATAACCATAGTGCCACTTCTACGGGAGGTGAAATGCTTTCCAAGTCCTCTGTTGATTATTCTGACAGGTAAGGCTAGGGCACTACCAGACCCTGTCCGTCAGTCTGACAGGAAGGACTAGGGCACTACCAGACCCTGTCCGTCAGTCTGACAGGAAGGACTAGGGCACTACCAGACCCTGTCCGTCAGTCCTGACAGGAAGGACTATGGCACTACCAGACCCTGTCCGTCAGTCTGACAGGAAGGACTATGGCACTACCAGACCCTGTCCGTCAGTCTGACAGGAAGGACTATGGCACTACCAGACCATGTCCGTCAGTTGCTGGAAATAATCTTGGAACCCCTGAAGTTAGGGTGAATCAAATCAAATCAAATGTTATTTGTCACATGCACTGAATACAACAGGTGTAGACCTTACAGGAAATGCTTACTTACAAGCCCTTAACCAACAATGCAGATTTAAGAAATTCCCTAAAAAAGTAAGAGCTATGCTGTTTTTGTCGTCGTTCAGCCACAACTCCGTGAAACATAAGATATTACAGTTTTGAATGTCCTGTTGGTAGGATACACGTGCTTTCAGTTCGTCCCAATTATTTTCCAGCGATTGAACGTTAGCTAGCAGGACCGAAGGCAAGGGCAGATTAGCCACTCGTCACCTGATCCTCACAAGGCACCCAGATCTTTTTCCACTAAATCTCTGTTTCCTTCTCCAGTGAATGACGGGAATCTGGGCCTGGTCGGGTAGTATATCCCTCCCGTTCCAACTCATTGAAGAAAAACTCTTTGTCTAATCTAAGTGACTAATCGCAGTTCTGATGTCCAGAAGCTCTTTTCGGTCATAAGAGACGGTAGCAGCAACATTATGTACAAAACAAGTTAGGAACAACGCGAAAAAACAAACAAAATAGCATGGTTGGTTAATAAGAGCCGGTAAGACGGCAGCTATCCCCTCCGGCGACGTCTTAATCGTGCCTTTTAAAAAGTGCTGGTTGCTCCCACAACAAATCAAGTTGTCATATAGTCTAATTGCAGTCTTAGAAGAATGTTTTATGTCTGTATAATGCATATCCAGCCACCACTATACCGTGATATCAAGATGACCTCAACTAAGGCCTACCACCATTTTCTATTTAACTCATCCCTATCCTCCCTCTTTCACTGGTTGGCTATGTTCCACCATCCCTCCCTCCCTTCCTCCCTCCCTCCACTTTGCCTGGCATGACCTCGTTTACTCCCTCCCTCTCTCTATCTTTCTCTCTCCTTCCCTCCCTCCCTCTATTTCTCCCTCCCTCCCTCTATTTCTCTCTCTCTTCCTCCCTCTGTCTCTCTCTCTCTCTCTCATTTTCCCCAGCTTGGCTTGAGGATGACGTTATTTAGTTGGCTTAGATAGCTTAGTGCCAGGCCGGCGTGTTCCTCGGTCCTCCTCCTCCTCTCTTCCCCTCCCTCCGTTCTTCCCTTGTTCTGTCCTGACAGACTGATCTACAGCGGGTATTATCTCTCCATTATCCCTACATCCCACACTCATTTATCTAACTTCTTTCCATGTGAATATTAATCAGAAGTAAGACAAGCCTAATCACTGGGCCATATTAGGACACAGTCCATCGCACGCACGCACACGCCACACACACACTCAGAAACACATCCATTAATCTCCTTCCTTCTAACACATTACTGTGCAGATGCACATTTTACTCCAGAAATATTGCGAAAAGAGAAAAACTGAAGAAAGAACAGTCTCTTTCTTCCTCCCTCCAAGTGCCTCCTCTCTTCCAAATCTTGATTGTGAATCGTAGCCCTGGGGAAGATGGAGGGAGGATGAAGAGATGAGAGAGGGATGAAAGGAGTAGAAGAGAGAAAGAGCAGAGCCAGTGAGCGAAGAACAGGAATTGTGTCACCCCCCCACCACACACACACACACAGGGTGTTAGGGTCAGTTGGATGGGTGGGGAGGAGGAGAAAGGGGCGTCTCCATAGGACACAGAAGACCTCAAATGTCCCCAGAGAGGAAGGGAAGTGGAAGGGGGAGATGGAGGGGTGGCTTGGAGAGATGTAGGGATGAGAGGTTGCTGTAGTAAGGAAATGAAACAGCGTGCTTGTGTATGTGTCTGTGTGTCTGCCTAGGAGGACTGTAACGGACCCAGCTGTTTCACGCCTGTCCAGATGTGAGAGTGCAAAAGAGGGGGAGAGAGAGAGTGTGGGAGAGAGAGAGAGAGAGAGAGAGGGAAAGAGAGGGAGAGAGAGTGAGGGAGAGAGAGTGAGGGAGAGAGAGAGAAAGACAGAGAGAGAGCGAAAGAGAGAGAGAGAGCGAACGAGAGACAAAGAGAGAGAGAGAGAGAGAGAGAGAGAGAGGCAGGGTGTGTGGGGAGAGAGAAATTCAAGGAAACATTCATAGGCCTACATATTTTTCATAGAAAGAGAAACACACAATGAACAGCTGAATGGCTGTTCCCAGTACCACAAAGCAAGTGAACAACTTCTTTCATTAGACACAGACCTAGGATCAGCTTCCCCTTCACCAATCACAATATTATTAACCATTAGTGAGAAAAAATGCAAACTGACCCAAGATCAGCGTCTAGGGGCCCCCAACCCTCCCTCACTCTATACCCTACTAAGATAATGGACGTTATTGAAACACAAAGATCTCTTCTCACTCATGGGGTGGTAATAGTGATTGTTAAGAGAAAGAGAGACAACTCTTTCCACCCCAAAGGATTTAGTGATAGAGGATTTTTGAAAGAGGAAGGGGATCCTTTCTTACAGTATTGCAACAATGTTGATAGGGGTTTAAGGATCCTGTCTGCATCCCAAATTACACTCTATCCCATACATAGTGCACTACTTTTGAACAGGGCCCATAGGGCCATTTGGAAATGAACCTCTGTCTCAGCGTTAACTCCAAACAGTGGGAACTTGTTCTAGATGTGGGTGAGTGCGCATATCTTTTCCATGATGTTTGGAGAGTGAAAGGGAGCCCTCTTTGAGTGTGATAGTGTTGATAGGGGTTCTAGATCTAGCTAAACAGTACCGGCATTCACCTCTATGGTCTCCTCACTACACACGCTTGGTTGAGAGAATGCCAAGAGTAAAGCTGTCATCAAGGCAAAGGGTGGCTGCTTTTTAGAATCTCAAAAAATAAATATATTTAGATTTTTTTAACACTTTTTTGGTTACTACATGATTCCATATGTGTTATTTCATAGTAGTGATGTAGAAAATAGTAAAAATAAAGAAAAACCCTTGAATGAGTAGGTGTGTCCAAACTTTTGACTGGTACTGAACACGCCTTAAAACAGCTGCTTCCTTTCCACAGTGTGGAGGAAAGCTAGCCTGAGGTAAACCTTTACCACACACACCACTGAGCACCACTCCAGTCATATATCCTTTCAATGGTGCCCTGCTCCAGAGAGGAAAGCAAGTCACAGTTCCCCAGTCACGTGGTGCGGAGCGTATGCTCCCTTTTGACGGCAGAATCGCAACAAATCTACATGATTCCACTTCAAGTCACTTTCACCGACCCAGCATTCCCCAACCACTTCTCCACCCAACCTGAAATCACTTATGGATCAGCCAGAAGGCAAGGACCCATTCTCTCCAAAAATCTCACTCCGACTGGGGGAAAAAAACGACTTCTTCACCATCGGGACGAGGCTCAAACTAGGTGTTCTTCAGCGCACCTGCTACCGCAGTTAATTCATCCTCACACTCATCAATTCACTTCTGCAGCACTCCATATTTACTCCATATTTACTCTTAAGATGTTCCACTTTCTTCTTCTTTTCCTGCCCGCCTTCTTCCCGCTCTCTATTGGTTCCCCTTAACCTGACTCACTCTCCCCCTCGGCCAGCCATATAGTACCAGTCGGCTGGTCAAATGGGACCAATCGGCCGGCCAGTTGGGACCTAGCTATGGACCCAGATATCTAGCTGGACCCATCTTACTTTATTGTCCCCATAGGGACATGTTGTTGCAATATCATGTACATGTTCAAAGTGGCATTTAAATATAGTAGAAAACAAATTGACAATACAACATTCATAACAGTTATATACCAATAAAAAGAGACTAGCCTGCTGGCCTTACTGGGTCGATAGGAACATTAGCCTGAGCTGTTTAGGAGGGATATCACACCTGGCACCAATGATTGTCTAGTTCTGTTTTTCATGCCAGGAGGTGCCCTATACCTGCACCCAGAGGGGAGTAGTTCAAAGTTCGGGTACAAGGGGTGGCTTGGGACTAAAATCATTTTGGAGCCTTGCTGAGGGCCCTGACCTTAAAGATCTCATCCAAGTCTGTCTGTTTGACTCCAAGTACCTTACTTGCTGTGTTGATCATCCTTCTCAGCATTTTCTGGCTGAAAGTGGCATTGCCAAACCAACAAACAATACAAAAAGTTTAAATACTCTCAATGAAGATTTGTAACACACAGCGCAGCATAGTACAGTCAACATTAAAAGGTTCCAGATTTTTGAGAAAGTACAGTCTCTGTTGACTCTTTTTGTAGATCAGGTCTGTACATTTACTCCATTGCTCGCCCAAATATTTATATATTCTAAATTCCATTCCTTTACTTTCGATTTGTGTGTATTGTGAAATTATTAGATATTACTTGTTAGATATTACTGCACTGTTGGAGCTAGAAACACAAGCATTTCGCTACACCCGCAATAACATCTGCTAAACATGTGTATGTGACCAATCAAATTTGATTTGATTTGTCCAAGAGGAAACACAGATATTTGTATTCCTCTACAATCTCTACGTTCTGACATCTGATAGGTTGGTGTTGTTCGCTTCCTGAAGTCTATGCACATCTCTTTGGTCTTGTTGGTATTGAGGACCAAGTGTGATTGGTCACACCACTCTACAACGTCATTTAGGACCGGGCCATGGTGTTCCTCGTCATCATGCAACAGGCTGATCAAGGCAGTGTCATCAGCGAACTTAATGAGGTGTCTGTCAGGATGCGAACTAGTACAACTATTAGTGTACAAAATGTACAGGAGTGGGGACAAAACACATCCATGTGGGGAGCCTGTGTTGGTGGTGTGTATGTCCGACACGTGGGGACCTACTTTGACCCGCTATGACCTCTGGCTCAGGAAGTCCAACAGCCACAAACCCAGCCCCCCCATCTAAGAAGTCTCTTACGAGTCTCTGTGCCAGAATGTAAGGCTGGATTGTGTTTTAGGCAGAAGAAAAGTCAATAAACAGGATTTGGCACCCTCTAGAGGTCTATAGACCAACTCCTCTGCTGGGCTGATAGGCAAACTGAAACGGGTCGAGGAGTCATTCAACAGAGAGGGATTAGATGCTTTAGAAATGGGTACAATTATTGAGTTTTTCCACAATACTGGCACGATTTGCTGGTTGAGCGACGATTGGAAAATGTCTGTAAAAACACCAGTTAATTGTTCAGCACAGTGCTTCAACACATGTCCACTCATTTTGTCTGGGCCTAGGCTTTTGTGTGCATTACATCCCCTGAACAACTTCAAAACATCAGCCTGTTTAACAACAAACTCTCTCAAACATTTGTAATGATGCTTCCATTTGTTTTACCTCCGACACAAAGCCGTCTGATTCAAATCTTAAGAAAACATTCAGTTCGTTAGCCATGTTCTGGCCCTCATGTCTCCAAAGGTCAGCACTGGTTTTTCCCCTGCCTATGTAGGGGGCACTAGCCATGGATTTAATCCCTTGGCAGGCCACCCTTGCGTTTCCTGGGGAGAGGGTCCTCTCCATCCTTTGCTTGTATGCCTCCTTATCCACCAGTATCTGTCTTTTGATCTCACATTGTACATCTCTTAAAGCCTGTTTAACACCCTCACAATGAACTGCCTTCTTTATATTAAGTAGTGATTTTAGATGTTTTGATACCCAAGGCTTATTGTTAGGGAAGATTGTACAGGTTTTAGTAGGCACAACTTACAACACAGAAGTTGACAGTCTGAAAGCATTTGGCTTTGTCCCATAGCGCAAATGTAGAGTCTTATTGTTCCTAGTGTGAAATGTCACATACTGGTGGTACGTGCACAGGACCTTGTGCAAAGTGCAGTTGTTAAGGCCGGACCTAGCTATCTGGTAAGCGATGACACAGGGCTACGCACAGTATGTTGGTGCACATGGAAGTCAGTGATTTATGTTGACTATATAGTAGGTTAATGAGACAATACAAATGTGATGCGACTAAAATGAAAGGACATTTAGTTGACTAAAATGGCCCACTGTTTTCATCATTTTGAAAATAACTAGACAAAATTATTCAAATGACAAAAAATATATATTTTATAGTATTCTGAATTGTTGGGAAGGGCCTGTAAGTAAGCATTTTACTGTTAGTCTACACCTGTTTAGGAAGCATGTGTATATTAACATTTATTTGAAATCTATTTGGTTTAGAAACAAATTAGCAAGATTCATGACAATATTTCTATTAAACATGCCCTACTCCTTTTGCAGTTGTCTAAAAAACACTATTTTGCTAAAAATAAAAAAAATATCCTTTAGTGTGTGTACTATTCTTGGGATATCACTTTTCAACAGTAAAAGTAAAACAATTGCTGGAGGACATCTTTGTACTATACAATCTTTGGCGCAACTTAGTACCATATATGGACATACGGCCATAACATTTTAGGCCACACCCACAAGCCCATTTCAAGACGGCTGCAACTCACGGTCCGTTAGTGTGGAGAAGCTAAAACTACATACATCTTGAACATTGATAGGTGGTTAAAACTGGATCATGGACTTCCTGTTCGATCGGGTCATACGGGTGAGGGTGGGGTCAGAATTGTCAATGTGGTTTGAAGTGGACAATTGGGCAGAAAGTGGTAGAAAATGGACTGGGGGAGAGAGAGACAGGGCCGGCAATTGCAGCGGGGAACGTTCCTCTTGCTATTTTGCGAAATCATGTGTAGATGTGGATATGAATCAGGGTAGGAGAGAATTGGGTGAGGACGTGAGACGGGGTGTGGAGAGATACACTGTATGTAGATAAATTGTTTTTCTTAGTTTTTATGGATATATACAGATGGTTAAAAGGATCCAGTTAGTGGTAGGGTGGGGCAGGGGTGTATATCCCAGATTTCAAAGTTAGACTATGTAAGAGGTTTACTGATTGCATGTCAGTGTATGTGGCTGAGTTGATGGCCATGATTATAGGTTTGAGATGGGTACAGGAGGTGAAACCACTCAGAGTGGTGGTCTGCTCTGATTGGGCTGCAGCGTTAAGTGGTGTGAAGATGGGCAGGTCGGATAGGGGAGACTGGTTTGTAGAGATGATGGTGCTGTTAATGGGATGGGAGTGGTGGTAAGCTTTTTCTGGGTTCCCGCTGGGTAATGAGAAGGCCAATGTGGTGGCTATGAGTGCTGTGTGGAGAGAGGGGGTAGATATTCAGGTCCCGCTGGGCCGCAGGGAAGTCAAGTCATCGATCCGGGCAAAAGGGCTCAATCTTTGGCAAAGGCAGTGGGATGCTAGTAGTAAGGGGAGGCCATTTTGTCACGTGTCCCGGCCAGTTAAGGAAGAGGTGGGGAGTATGGGATATAGGACAGGTGAAGTTGTGTGGAGTAGACTACGGTTTGGACACACACAATATATCTAACTTTTACCACGTTGTGGATGATAGGGAGACATGATACAGGTCTGTGTGATGAGTGTTTAGTGGAGGAAACGTTGAAGTACGTGTCGATATTTGTGAACTGTATTTGTATTTATTATGGATCCCCAGTAGCTGCTGCCAAGGCAACAGCTACTCTTCCTATGATGTAGATAGGGAGAGATTGTGTGAAAGTGTTAGAGGCTGGATGGGGTTGGGGTGGTGTAGTGGGGGGTGGAAGTGATGTCTAGGACTCTAGAGGGTTAGAGAGGCTGGTTGGGGTGGTGTAGTGGGGGGAGGAAGTGATGTCTAGGACTCTAGAGGGTTAGAGAGGCTGGATGGGGTTGGGGTGGTGTAGTGGGGGGAGGAAGTGATGTCTAGGACTCTAGGAGGGTTAGAGAGGCTGGATGGGGTTGAGGTTTGGGTGGTTTAGTGGGGAAGGAAAGAGGAGGGAAGTGGTGTCTAGGGCTCTATTTCACTTTCTTAGAGGAACGGAACTAATAAAGAGAATTTAATGTACAGTGCGTTCGGAAAGTGATCAATGGAAACAGGATGCCTCCTGAGCTCAATTCCGAGTCTCATAGCAAAGGGTCTGAATACTTATGTAAATAAGGTATTTCTAAAAACCTGTTTTTGCTTTGTAATTATGGTGTATTGTGTGTAGATTGCGGAGGATGTTTTTTTATTTATTTTTTATACATTTTAACGCAACAAATTGTGGTAAAAAGTCAAAGGGTCTGAATATTGTGTGTCTGGGTCTGTCATCTGTCATTATGTGGAGACCCAAACCAGCTGTTGGCCCACAGCTGGACAGGACTCAAACATAGCAGCTGTTTCAGCTCTACTTCACCACCTCTGTGCTGGGGACAGAAGTTTCCAATAGCAACAAGTATGTTGACAAGAAGCAGCGAGAGGGAAACATCACCGTGGCGACATGCTCTCCTACATTTCCCTGGTCATGTACATAGGCCAGACCTACCTATCCATCTGGCCGGATAGTACCAGTCGGCCGGCCAGAGAGCTAGGTCCAGCCTACCTTACTCTGTCCCAAATGGCACCATAATCTCTTAGGGTGCTATTTTAAAGTAGTGCTTTAAATAGGGGAAAGGGTGCGATTTGGGACGCAGCCTCTAGATGTCACCCAGACCACACACTGATGTTCACTGTTCCTCTCTCTCATCAGAACACATTCAGCAAACACAGATAACACACAGGAGCGCGTGTTCTCACACACACACACGCACTTATATATTTCAATAGTGTATTTTTTACTCATAAAAAAAACAATGGGAGCTTAGCTAAGCATTACTAAGACCACAACAGAATATATGGTGTCACGTCCTGACCATAGGAAGATGTTATTTTCTATGGTAGAGTAGGTCAGGGCGTGACAGGGGGTGTTTTTTTATATGTTTTGTATTTCTACGTTCATGTTCTAGTTTTGTATTTCTATGTTGGTTTTGTTTGGGATGATCTCCAATTAGAGGCAGCTGGTCCTCATTGTCTCTAATTGGAGATCATACTTAAGTAGGGTTTTATTTCCACCTGGGTTGGTGGGAGATTCATTTTGAGTCAGTGTATGGTTCACCGCTGCATCACGGTTTGTTGTTTTGTCATTCAGTTTATTTATGTATTGCATAGTTTCACAGTGTTAATAAAATGTGGAACGACACACACGCTGCACTTTGGTCCTCTTCTCCTTTTGACAACCGTGACATATGGAGAATAAAAACATGTTTCTAAACCTTTATTAAATGTCCTTATATTAACATTTACTCAACAGTACAGGTGAAATGTTACACGTTTAAAGCCACCAAACACAGACATACTAATGAATGTGACTAAGGTATCGTCTCTAATGGCACCCTATTCCCTATATAGTGCACTACTTTTGACCAGGGCTCATAGAAGTCTGGTGAAAAGTAGTGCACTATATAGGGCATAGTGTGCCTTTTAGGTTGCAACCCATTGCTCAATCAGACTAACTTCAGCGTCTGTCCCCTTAATTAAAGTCTGTCACCCTGTCACTGGATCTCAGTCCGGACTACTACATGCAGGTTTGCAGTGGATTACGGACGCAAGCTGGCGAGACACACACTCACGCACAAGGGCACGGACGGACAAGTGCACCCGCAAGTGTGTATACGCACACACTCAAGCAAACACAAAACGGCCTCTCCATCTCCCTGTCTTTATATCTCAGTATTATACACTGACAGGTCAGAGGCCGCGGTAACATGCAGTTCCCACGGAAACTGATTGACAGGCCTCTTGACCTTTGACCTTTGACCCCGCCCATCGGCCACCATCAGCGCCACGTCCCCATCGTCAAGGAGACGCACCAGGTCACCCTCGGGGTCGCGGTAGTTCAGGGCGATGTTGCCATCCACCTTGAACACATCTCTGAGAAAGAGCGAACGAGAGAGAGAGAGAGGGGGATGACAGGGAGGGATGGAGTGAGAAAGGTGGAGGGCAGATTAGGGGGGAGAGGAGAGAGGGAAAGGGAGGGGTGGAGAGAGAGGTGTGGGAAAGAGGGAGAGATGGTGGTGTAGGGGGAGAGAGAGAGAAAGGGGGAAACAGAAAAAGGCAGAGAAAAAGGTAGAGATTATTATTATTAGTATGACTGTTTTATCTTTATTTAACCATACAAGTCAATTGAGAAGCCATTTTAACTTACAGTACTGACCTGGCCAAGAGGCATAACATTACAACAGTAAACAGGACAACACACAATCCCACTAAAATCACATAAAACACACTATACAGAGGAAAGGTCCAAATTGATCAAATATACAACAAGAAGAAATATTCCCAGTGGGTTTAGAGCAGAAAAGTCCTTGGCAACACAGCAGACTGAATGATCAGCAGCTACATTGATCACATAGCAGCTCAGTTCATGTTGCTGAAGGATTGTGGTGGGATGAATGAATCACGTCTGAGGGTCATCTGCAGCTCGGTCCAGTCGTTGGCGGTGGAAAACTGGAATGAACGACAGCCAAAGGAAGTGTGGGCTTTAGGAACGACCAGTGTGATACATCTACCAGGGGTTTCTACTGGTAGTGGAGATGTTGAGGAGTGAGCCGAGGTAGAGGGGGGACTTGCCTACGAGGGACTTGGTACCAGTGGGTCTGGTGTCGTGTTTGTAACACGGCCAGTTGACCAGGGTGTAAAGGTCACAGTGATGAGTGTTGAAGGGGGACCTGGTAACAAAGCGGATGGCAGTGTGGTAAATGAAGTCTAGTTTATCAAGGGAGGTTTTTGGGGCAAGCCTGTAACTAAATCACTATAGTCCAGGATTGTCGGGATGGTCCTTTTTATAAGGGTGTGCTTGGCAGAGTGGGTGAAGGATGTTTCGTTGCGGTACAGGAAACCCATTGTGGATGTAACTTTAGACTGAAGGTGGGTGATGTGGGTACAGAATGAGAGCGATCAGACACCAAGATACTTCTAGCTAGGTGTCTTCCTCCTCTAACCCCGAGCCATTCAGGGTGACAGTGATAGGAGGACGTAGATACATGGCAGTAGTAGAGTCCTGCTGTTATTACGAGTACAGAAACAACTACTCACACCCATCAGCCTGTAACAGTTGAAGTACTCTGACGAGGTCTTCACCCAGACAAGACATTTGTTTTGGCACCAAAGATAGCGACTGAGATAACAAAGATAACTCTTCGTTTGTCTGTACGCTTTAATGGCTGTCCTGTCAATCTCTCTCTCTCTCTCGAACAGGCTAAAGTACATTAACACAAGATAACTAGCAACCATAGACCCAATGCAGAAAAGGATTATCAACACACACAACAAATATTAATAACCAACCAACACAACCAGAAGATGAACTGATTTCTGAAGGATTTTAAATGGAGAGAAAAATAATGTCGGCGGCAGCGGCCCCAAATGAACAGATAATGAAATAGAGGGAGAGAAAATACAATTATGAGAATAAAAAAGTTATTGGGAGAGCCTGTCTGGTTATAGGGAGAGCCTGTCTGGTTACTGGGAGAGCCTGTCTGGTTATAGGGAGAGCCTGTCTGGTTACTGGGAGAGCCTGTCTGGTTATAGGGAGAGCCTGTCTGGTTACAGGGAGAGCCTGTCTGGTTACTGGGAGAGCCTGTCTGGTTATAGGGAGAGCCTGTCTGGTTATAGGGAGAGCCTGTCTGGTTACAGGGAGAGCCTGTCTGGTTATAGGGAGAGCCTGTCTGGTTACAGGGAGAGCCTGTCTGGTTACAGGGAGAGCCTGTCTGGTTACTGGGAGAGCCTGTCTGGTTACTGGGAGAGCCTGTCTGGTTATAGGGAGAGCCTGTCTGGTTATAGGGAGAGCCTATCTGGTTACTGGGAGAGCCTGTCTGGTTATAGGGAGAGCCTGTCTGGTTACTGGGAGAGCCTGTCTGGTTATAGGGAGAGCCTGTCTGGTTACTGGGAGAGCCTGTCTGGTTACTGGGAGAGCCTGTCTGGTTATAGGGAGAGCCTGTCTGGTTATAGGGAGAGCCTGTCTGGTTATAGGGAGAGCCTGTCTGGTTACTGGGAGAGCCTGTCTGGTTACTGGGAGAGCCTGTCTGGTTATAGGGAGAGCCTGTCTGGTTACTGGGAGAGCCTGTCTGGTTACAGGGAGAGCCTGTCTGGTTATAGGGAGAGCCTGTCTGGTTATAGGGAGAGCCTGGCTGGTTATAGGGAGAGCCTGGCTGGTTACAGGGAGAGCCTGGCTGGTTACAGGGAGAGCCTGGCTGGTTACAGGGAGAGCCTGGCTGGTTATAGGGAGAGCCTGTCTGGTTATAGGGAGAGCCTGTCTGGTTACTGGGAGAGCCTGTCTGGTTACTGGGAGAGCCTGTCTGGTTACAGGGAGAGCCTGTCTGGTTATAGGGAGAGCCTGTCTGGTTACTGGGAGAGCCTGTCTGGTTACTGGGAGAGCCTGTCTGGTTACTGGGAGAGCCTGTCTGGTTACTAGGGAGAGCCTGTCTGGTTACAGGGAGAGCCTGTCTGGTTACAGGGAGAGCCTGTCTGGTTACAGGGAGAGCCTGTCTGGTTATAGGGAGAGCCTGTCTGGTTACAGGGAGAGCCTGTCTGGTTACTGGGAGAGCCTGTCTGGTTACTGGGAGAGCCTGTCTGGTTATAGGGAGAGCCTGTCTGGTTACAGGGAGAGCCTGTCTGGTTACAGGGAGAGCCTGTCTGGTTACTGGGAGAGCCTGTCTGGTTACTGGGAGAGCCTGTCTGGTTATAGGGAGAGCCTGTCTGGTTATAGGGAGAGCCTGTCTGGTTATAGGGAGAGCCTGTCTGGTTACAGGGAGAGCCTGTCTGGTTACTGGGAGAGCCTGTCTGGTTACTGGGAGAGCCTGTCTGGTTATAGGGAGAGCCTGTCTGGTTATAGGGAGAGCCTGTCTGGTTATAGGGAGAGCCTGTCTGGTTACAGGGAGAGCCTGTCTGGTTATTGGGAGAGCCTGTCTGGTTACAGGGAGAGCCTGTCTGGTTATAGGGAGAGCCTGTCTGGTTATAGGGAGAGCCTGTCTGGTTACAGGGAGAGCCTGTCTGGTTATAGGGAGAGCCTGTCTGGTTACAGGGAGAGCCTGTCTGGTTACAGGGAGAGCCTGTCTGGTTACAGGGAGAGCCTGTCTGGTTATAGGGAGAGCCTGTCTGGTTATTGGGAGAGCCTGTCTGGTTACCGGGAGAGCCTGTCTGGTTACCGGGAGAGCCTGTCTGGTTACAGGGAGAGCCTGTCTGGTTATAGGGAGAGCCTGTCTGGTTACAGGGAGAGCCTGTCTGGTTATAGGGAGAGCCTGTCTGGTTACTGGGAGAGCCTGTCTGGTTACAGGGAGAGCCTGTCTGGTTACAGGGAGAGCCTGTCTGGTTACAGGGAGAGCCTGTCTGGTTATAGGGAGAGCCTGGCTGGTTATAGGGAGAGCCTGTCTGGTTACAGGGAGAGCCTGTCTGGTTACAGGGAGAGCCTGTCTGGTTACCGGGAGAGCCTGTCTGGTTATAGAGAGAGCCTGTCTGGTTACCGGGAGAGCCTGTCTGGTTACAGGGAGAGCCTGTCTGGTTACAGGGAGAGCCTGTCTGGTTACCGGGAGAGCCTGTCTGGTTACAGGGAGAGCCTGTCTGGTTATTTGGAGAGCCTGTCTGGTTACTGGGAGAGCCTGTCTGGTTACTGGGAGAGTGTGAGGTGAGAAGTGTGGAACTAATTTTAGTATGCAGAGGTGATTTGTGGCTCCGCTGATGCATTGTGTGTAGATTTCTAGGCCCCGGGGCATTGGGACTGTAAAATGGAAGTGTGTGTGTGTGTGTGTGTGTGTGTGTGTGTGTGTGTGTGTGTGTGTGTGTGTGTGTGTGTGTGTGAAATTCGATTTATTCTTGTTTTGCTTTTAGAGTTGAGGTGAGTTTTATCTCGTTGACAAGATAATAATGAGAGATGATAAACTGGGCCATGAGCAATGTGGCCCTGACTATATGAGTCTGGTTATTGTGTGTACTGTGGTAGTGTTATAGTGTGTAGAGTGGTAGTGTTATAGTGTGTACTGTGGTAGTGTTATAGTGTGTACTGTGGTAGTGTTATAGTGTGTACTGTGGTAGTGTTGTAGTGTGTACTGAGGTAGTGTTATAGTGTGTACTGTGGTAGTGTTATAGTGTGTACTGTGGTAGTGTTATAGTGTGTACTGTGGTAGTGTTATAGTGTGTACTGTGGTAGTGTTAGTAGTGTGTACTGTGGTAGTGTTATAGTGTGTACTGTGGTAGTGTTATAGTGTGTACTGTGGTAGTGTTATAGTGTGTACTGTGGTAGTGTTATAGTGTGTACTGTGGTAGTGTTATAGTGTGTACTGTGGTAGTGTTATAGTGTGTACTGTGGTAGTGTTATAGTGTGTAGAGTGGTAGTGTTACAGTGTGTACTGTGGTAGTGTTATAGTGTGTACTGTGGTAGTGTTATAGTGTGTAGAGTGGTAGTGTTATAGTGTGTACTGTGGTAGTGTTATAGTGTGTAGAGTGGTAGTGTTATAGTGTGTACTGTGGTAGTGTTATAGTGTGTAGAGTGGTAGTGTTATAGTGTGTAGAGTGGTAGTGTTATAGTGTGTACTGTGGTAGTGTTATAGTGTGTAGAGTGGTAGTGTTATAGTGTGTACTGTGGTAGTGTTATAGTGTGTAGAGTGGTAGTGTTATAGTGTGTACTGTGGTAGTGTTATAGTGTGTAGAGTGGTAGTGTTATAGTGTGTAGAGTGGTAGTGTTATAGTGTGTAGAGTGGTAGTGTTATAATGTGTACTGTGGTAGTGTTATAGTGTCTACTGAGGTAGTGTTATAGTGTGTACTGTGGTAGTGTTATAGTGTGTACTGTGGTAGTGTTACAGTGTGTACTGTGGTAGTGTTACAGTGTGTACTCTGGTAGTGTTATAGTGTGTAGAGTGGTAGTGTTATAGTGTGTAGAGTGGTAGTGTTATAGTGTGTACTGTGGTAGTGTTATAGTGTGTACTGTGGTAGTGTTATAGTGTGTAGAGTGGTAGTGTTACAGTGTGTACTGTGGTAGTGTTATAGTGTGTACTGTGGTAGTGTTATAGTGTGTACTGTGGTAGTGTTATAGTGTGTACTGTGGTAGTGTTATAGTGTGTACTGTGGTAGTGTTATAGTGTGTAGAGTGGTAGTGTGTAGAGTAGGTAGTGTTATAGTGTGTACTGTGGTGGTGTTATAGTGTGTACTGTGGTAGTGTTATAGTGTGTACTGTGGTAGTGTTATAGTGTGTACTGTGGTAGTGTTATAGTGTGTACTGTGGTAGTGTTGTAGTGTGTACTGTGGTAGTGTTATAGTGTGTACTGTGGTAGTGTTATAGTGTGTACTGTGGTAGTGTTATAGTGTGTGTAGTGTTATAGTGTGTACTGTGGTAGTGTTATAGTGTGTATTGTCGTAGTATTATAGTGTGTAGAGTGGTAGTGTGTAGTGTTATAGTGTGTACTGTGGTAGTGTTATAGTGTGTACTGTGGTAGTGTTATAGTGTGTACTGTGGTAGTGTTACAGTGTGTACTGTGGTAGTGTTATAGTGTGTAGAGTGGTAGTGTTATAGTGTGTAGAGTGTAGTGTGTAGAGTGGTAGTGTTATAGTGTGTAATGTGGTAGTGTTATAGTGTGTACTGTGGTAGTGTTACAGTGTATACTGTGGTCAATAAAGCACATCTTTATTGACCTGGGGAAATTTCAATGGAGAGTAGAATATTTGAAGAAATAGATACAGTTGAAGTCGGAAGTTTACATAAACCTTAGCCAAATACATTTAAACTCAGTTTTTCACAATTCCTGACATTTAATCCTAGTAACAATTCCCCGTCTTAGGTCAGTTAGGATCACCACTTCATTTTAAGAATGTGAAATGTCAGAATAATAGTAGAGAGAATGATTTATTTCAGCTTTTATTTCTTTCATTACATTCCCAGTGGGTCAGCATTGCCTTTAAATGGTTTAACTTGGGTCAAACGTTTCAGGTAGCCTTCCACAAGCTTCCCACAATAAGTTGGGTGAATTTTGGCCCATTCCTCCTGACAGAGCTGGTGTAACTGTGTTGGTTCCGTCCCTCTCTTCGCCCCAACCTGGGCTCGAACCAGGGACCCTTGCACACATCAACAACTGACACCCACGAAGCATCGTTACCCATCGCGCCACAAAACCCGCGGCCCTTGCAACGCAAGGGGAACAACCACTTCAGGTCTCAGAGCGAGTGACATCACTGATTGAAACGCTTTTAGCGCGCACCACCGCTAACTAACTAGCCATTTCACATCGGTTACACTTGCTCGCACACGCTTTTTCAGTTCTGCCCACAAATTTTCTATAGGATTGAGGCCAGGGCTTTGTGATGGCCACTCCAATACCTTGACATTGTTGTCCTTAAACCATTTTGCCACAACTTTGGAAGTCTGCTTGGGGTCATTGTCCATTTGGAAGACCCATTTGCGACCAAGCTTTAACTTCCTGACTGATGTCTTGAGATATTGCTTCAATATATCCACGTAATTTTCCTTCCACATGATGCCATCTATTTTGGGAAGTGCACCAGTCCCTCCTGCAGCAAAGCACCCCCACAACATTATGCTGCCACCCCCGTGATTCATGGTTGGGAGGGTGTTCTTCAGCTTGCAAGCCTCCCCTATTTCCTCCAAACATAACGATGGTCATTATGGCCAAACAAGTTCTATTTTTGTTTCATCAAACCAGACGACATTTCTCCAAAAAGTACGATCTTTGCCGATGTGCAGTTGCAAAATGGCGTCTGGGTTTTTTTGGCGGTTTTGGAGCAGTGGCTTTTTGCTTGCTGAGCGGCCTTACAGGTTTTGTCGATATAGGACTCGTTTTACTGTGGATATACAGTCGTGGCCAAAGGTTTTGAGAAAGACAGAAATATTAATTTTCACAAAGTCTGCTGCCTCAGTTTGTATGATAGCAATTTGCATATACTCCAGAATGTTATGAAGAGTGATCAGATGAATTGCAATTAATTGCAAAGTCCCTCTTCACATGCAAATTAACTGAATCCCCCCAAAAACATTTCCACTGCATTTCAGCCTTGCCACAAAAGGACCAGCTGACATCATGTCAGTGATTCTCTCGTTAACACAGGTGTGAGTGTTGACAAGGACAAGGCTGGAGATCACTGTCATGCTGATTGAGTTCAAATAACAGACTGGAAGCTTCAAAGAGAGGGTGGTGCTTGGAATCATTGTTCTTGCTCTGTCAGCCACGGTTACCTGCAAGGAAACAGGTGCCGTCATCATTGCTTTGCACACAAAAAAGGCTTCACAGGCAAGGATATTGCTGCCAGTAAGATTGCACCTAAATCAACCATTTATCGGATCATCAAGAACTTCAAGGAGAGTGGTTCAATTGTTGTGAAGAAGGCTTCAGGGTGCCCAAGAAAGTCCAGCAAGCGCCAGGACCGTCTCCTAAAGTTGATTCAGCTGCGGGATCGGGGCACCACCAGTACAGAGCTTGCTCAGGAGTGGCAGCAGGCAAGTGTGAGTGCATCTGCATGCACAGTGAGGCAAAGACTTTTGGAGGATGGCCTGGTGTCAAGAAGGGCAGCAAAGAAGCCACTTCTCTCCAGGAAAAACATCAGGGACAGACTGATATTCTGCAAAAGGTACAGGGATTGGACTGCTGAGGACTGGGGTAAAGTCATTTTCTCTGATGAATCCCCTTTCCGATTGTTTGGGGCATCCGGAAAAAAGCTTGTCCGGAGAAGACAAGGTGAGCGCTACCATCAGTCCTGTGTCACGCCAACAGTAAAGCATCCTGAGACCATTCATGTGGGCCCACTCACAAATTTGCCTAAGAACACAGCCATGAATAAAGAATGGTACCAACACATGCTCCGAGAGCAACTTCTCCCAACCATCCAGGAACAGTTTGATGACGAACAATGCCTTTTCCAGCATGATGGAGCACCTTGCCATAAGGAAAAAGTGATAACTAAGTGGCTCGGGGAACAAAACATCGATATTTTGGGTCCATGGCCAGGAAACTCCCCAGACCTTAATCCCATTGAGAACTTGTGGTCAATCCTCAAGAGGCGGGTTGACAAACAAAGACCCACAAATTCTGACAAACTCCAAGCATTGATTATGCAAGAATGGGCTGCCATCAGTCAGGATGTGGCCCAGAAGTTAATTGATAGCATGCCAGGGCGGATTGCAGAGGTCTTGAAAAATAAGGGTCAACACTGCAAATATTGACTCTTTGCATCAACTTCATGTAATTGTCAATAAAAGCCTTTGACACTTATGAAATGCTTGTAATTATACTTCAGCCTTCCATAGTAACATCTGACAAAAATATCTAAAGACACTGAAGCAGCAAACCTTGTGGAAATTAATATTTGTGTCATTCTCAAAACTTTTGGCCATGACTGTAGATACTTTTGTACCTGTTTCCTCCAGCATCTTCACAAGGTCCTTTGCTGTTGTTCTGGGATTGATTTGCACTTTTCGCACCAAAGTACGTTCATCTCTAGGAGACAGAACTCGTCTCCTTCCTGAGCAGTATGACGGCTGCGTGGCCCCATGGTGTATATACTTGCGTACTATTGTTTGTAGAGATGAATGTGATACCTTCAGGCCTTTGGAAAATGCTCCCAAGGATGAACTAGACTTGTGGAGGTCTACCATTTTTTCTGAGGTCTTGGCTGATTTCTTTTGATTTTCCCATGATGTCAAGCAAAGAGACAATGAGTTTGAAGGTAGGCCTTGAAATACATCCACAGGTACACCTCCAATTGACTCAAATGATGTCAATTAGCCAATCAGAAGCTTATAATACCATGACATCATTTTCTGGAATTTTCCAAGCTGTTTAATGGCACAGTCAACTTAGTGTATGTAAACTTCTGACCCACTGGAATTGTGATACAGTGAATTATAAGTGAAATAATCTGTCTGTAAACAATTGTTGGAAAAATTACTTGTGTCCTGCACGAAGTAGATGTCCTAACTGACTTGCCAACACTATAGTTTGTTTACAAGAAATTTGTGGAGTGGTTGAAAAACTTGTTTTAATGACTCCAACCTAAGTGTATGTAAACTTCCGACTTCAACTGTATGTAGTGAAGAGTAGAATATCAGCTGAGTAACAGATATGTAGTCGCACAGCGGAGAATATCAGCTGAGTAACAGATATGTAGTAAAGAGGAGAATATCAGCTGAGTAACAGATATGTAGTGAAGAGGAGAATATCAGCTGAGTAACAGATATGTAGTGAAGAGGAGAATATCAGCTGAGTAACAGATATATAGTGAAGTGTAGAATATCAGCTGAGTAACAGATATGTAGTGAAGTGTAGAATATCAGCTGAGTAACAGATATGTAGTGAAGAGGAGAATATCAGCTGAGTAACAGATTACAGTGAGGGAAAAAAGTATTTGATCCCCTGCTGATTGTGTACGTTTGCCCACTGACAAAGAAATTATCAGTCTATAATTTTAATGGTAGGTTTATTTGAACAGTGAGAGACAGAAAAACAACAAAAAATTCCAGAAAAACGCATGTCAAAAATGTTATAAATTCATTTGCATTTTAATGAGGGAAATAAGTATTTGACCCCCTCTCAATCAGAAAGATTTCTGGCTCCCAGGTGTCTTTTATACAGGTAACGAGCTGAGATTAGGAGCACACTCTTGAAGGGAGTGCTCCTAATCTCAGTTTGTTACCTGTATAAAAGACACCTGTCCACAGAAGCAATCAATCAGATTCCAAACTCTCCACCATGGCCAAGACCAAAGAGCTTTCCAAGGATGTCAGGGACAAGATTGTAGAACTACACAAGGCTGGAATGGGCTACAAGAGCATCGCCAAGCAGCTTGGTGAGAAGGTGACAACAGTTGGTGCGATTATTCGCAAATGGATGAAACACAAAATAACTGTCAATCTCCCTCGGCCTGGGGCTCCATGCAAGATCTCACCTCGTGGAGTTGCAATGATCATGAGAACAGTGAGGAATCAGCCCAGAACTACACAGGAGGATCTTGTCAATGATCTCAAGGTAGCTGGGACCATAGTCACCAAGAAAACAATTGGTAACACACTACGCCGTGAAGGACTGAAATCCTGCAGCGCCCGCAAGGTCCCCCTGCTCAAGAAAGCACATATACATGCCCGTCTGAAGTTTGCCAATGAACATCTGAATGATTCAGAGGACAACTGGGTGAAAGTGTTGTGGTCAGATGAGACCAAAATGGAGCTCTTTGGCATCAACTCAACTCGTCGAGTTCGGAGGAGGAGCAATGCTGCCTCTGACCCCAAGAACACCATCCCCACCGTCAAACATGGAGGTGGAAACATTATGCTTTGGGGGTGTTTATCTGCTTAGGGGACAGGACAACTTCACCGCATCAAAGGGACGATGGACGGGGCCATGTACCGTCAAATCTTGGGTGAGAAGCTCCTTCCCTCAGCCAGGGCATTGAAAATGGGTCGTGGATGGGTATTCCAGCATGATAATGACCCAAAACACACGGCCAAGGCAACAAAGGAGTGGCTCAAGAAGAAGCACATTAAGGTCCTGGAGTGGCCTAGCCAGTCTCCAGACCTTAATCCCACAGAAAATCTGTGGAGGGAGCTGAAGGTTCGAGTTGCCAAACGTCAGCCTTGAAACCTTAATGACTTGGAGAAGATCTGCAAAGAGGAGTGGGACAAAATCCCTCCTGAGATGTGTGCAAACCTGGTGGCCAACTACAAGAAACGTCTGACCTCTGGGATTGCCAACAAGGGTTTTGCCACCAAGTACTAAGTCATGTTTCTCAGAGGGGTCAAATACTTATTTCCCTCATTAAAATGCAAATCATTTTATAACATTTTTGACATGCGTTTTTCAGGATTTTTTTGTTGTTATTCTGTCTCTCACTGTTCATATAAACCTACCATTACAATTATAGACTGATCATTTCTTTATCAGTGGGCAAACGTACAAAATCAGCAGGGGATCAAATACTTTTTTCCCCTCACTGTATGTAGTGAAGTGGAGAGTCTGTTGATTCAGCAGTGGGATGTGTCTGGTATCTTACCTCATGCGTGCCAGTAGTTCTTTGTATGATGGCTGGGTGGCGATATCTTCTTCAACACACACATCCCTGCCACATACAGTCGCACCAATACATTATTAACTGGGATACATACAGTCACACCAATACATTATTAACTGGGATACATACAGTCACACCAATACATTATTAACTGGGATACATACAGTCACACCAATAAATTATTAACTGGGATACATACAGTCACACCAATACATTATTAACTGGGATTCATACAGTCATACCAATACATTATTAACTGGGATACATACAGTCACACCAATACATTATTAACTGGGATTCATACAGTCATACCAATACATTATTAACTGGGATACATACAGTCACTCCAATACATTATTAACTGGGATACATACAGTCACACCAATACATTATTAACTGGGATACATACAGTCACTCCGATACATTGTTAACTGGGATACATACAGTCACACCAATACATTATTAACTGGGATACATACAGTCACACCAATACATTATTAACTGGGATACATACATTCGTTATTATGGGACCTTTATGGGATTACACAGGAACTTTCAGTTACTTTTAGTACATTTACAACACTGTTATAACATGTACGTATGCGTTCACACACGAGCACACACACACAAGCACACACACACAGTACACACACACACACACAGTACACACACCTGGTGTCGACGCCCTGGGGTGTGAGCAGGTAGCAGCGCAGGCAGCTGTAAGACCCTGCCCCTTTACCTGAAGCGCCACCGCTCTCACCATCAGAGTCACTCTCTGGGAGGGGCTTAATGATCTTCACAAAGGATTCTGGGAAGATACCTGTCCGATCGCGCACTGTGCCCTGAGAGAGGGAGAGAGAGAGAGAGAGAGGGAGAGAGAGAGAGGTGGATTACTAAAGAGAGAGCTGTGAAGTGTGAGTGTGTATAAAAGCAGTTTTACATAGGCTCATTATCATGACCTGACTAATATCTCAGAAGTACTCAAGACACACATACAGAGATGGCCCGTGTGTGTGTGGCATTTTGAGTAATCTCTCTCTCTCTCTCTCTCTCTCTCTCCTCTTCCGTCTCTCCTCTTCCCTGTCTCTCCTCTTCCCTGTCTCTCCTCTTCCCTCTCTGTCCTTGCGCTCTCTCAGCTCTCCCTCCCACTATCTTGCTCTCTCTCCATTACCTTTCTCTATCTACCCTCTTTC